>NC_142797.1:78228740-78253740 GCF_049724085.1 Artemia sp. Qi Xiang Cuo | reverse complement strand
TTTATGTTCCAATTGCGGGTTATGTGGCGTGTGTCCTTTATTTATAAAAATATTAACGTTATTTTTTTATAAAATGAAACATTTGAAACATTTCAAGTCATGATTTGGTTAGTTGTATAATTTAGTAATGGTGTACTGGTTGCGTTTTTCAAACATATTTGTGTTTTGTTTGTAACCGGTCGTCAAGCAGGCATGATTTATATTTAATAAAGATATTCAATCCTGAAAATTTCTCTATATGTATTTTTTAATGCTTTAGAAATTAATATAAATTTCAGTCAGATTTTCCATAATGAAACAACTACCACCACTTCGGACCTTATTATTAGTGGCTTTCGTCTCCCACGCATAATGTTCCTAAGTCTTCTTCTTTGTTCCTGAAGCTCCTTAATTTTATTTTGAAATTTAAACTTGAAAGACATTCTTTTTTCTGCAAAGATGAACGCCTACTATATTTCAGCCCCAAAAAGGCAATTTCTTTTTTTTTCTTTTCTTTTTTATATTTTTACCAGTTCCGTTCTTTGTCTTACATTCCTCCACTTGGACGAAGCACTCACCCGAATAATAGTCAATTTACTGCATTTAATTCATATTGTTCTCTCCAAGGACTCAATTTCTTTTATGTAGATATAAGGACACAACTCCATCTCCTGTCAGTAAAAGCTTTCAGTCTGGCTTCTCTTTCATCTTTAGAACTGTTGCTGAAATATAGGAAACGTTTAATTGTTGAAGCCATCGCCTTATTAAAAGGTTCCGGTGCATTCTAGAAATCGTTTGTACGCGAAGAAAGCTTCAGTGCCACTGATGGTATTTTATTGTTTGCCTAAAGAGACTTAGTCTTATAGGGAAAAAAGAGTGATGGAGTATGAGGGGCTGCACCCCCCGTCATATTCAGAAAAAAACTAGTTTCAACGCTAAACACAAAAAATAATTCATATATTATTCTTTTATTAAATTAAAGAGTCATGTTATATTGAAAAAAAAAAACAACTAAAATTCCTACTATTTATAAGAAGAGCTACCATATCTCAAGCTCCCAGCTTCTTGTCCTAAAGTTTCAACTGGAGCAAAGGAAAGAGAGAGAGGGGAAGAAAGAGAGAGAAAGAGAGAGAGAGATAGAGAGAGAGAGAGAGAGAGAGAGAGAGAGATGTCAATTTTTACTTTCATTTGAAAAAAATGGTTTTCTATATTTAATTTCTGTTGGAATAAATTTAAATGAAAAAACAGATTCTTTCAACTGAAATCAAGGAGCAACATTAATGCAAGGAGCAAGGAGCATGAAAGCAAGGAGCAAGGAGATCAAAACAAACAAAATTATTCCGTGTATGAATTGCCCCTAACGTGGACCTAGCTGTCCACGTTAAATTTCTTAGCATATCAAAAACAGCTTCTTATGCTATTTAAACAGCCGTTGTGCTTTAGGCGTCGTTCTTAAGAGACTAGGACAAACAGTCAAAATTTCACATAAAGAGCAAGGTATTGAGGAGGGGGTGGCCCCTGAATATACGGGATAATTTATGTTCATTTCGAGTGTTAATGTTAGTCTTTACTTTTAGTTGAAAAAACTTGTTTTATTAATTTTATTTCTGATCGTTTTTCAAGTAGTACAAGTAGATCAGGCTCCCCCTTCATGAAAGTTTCCCTTCCCTCACGGAAAACTCCCCCGTGTAAAGTTCCCCCATGTAAGATAAAATCCAATCGTAAAATTTCAGTGTTGCTGGAAAAAATATTATACGTAAGCAATGGGTAAATGTTGTAACTTACAGCCCTTTCCCCAGGGATTGTGGGGGCCGTATTATCTCCAGAGGCATAGTTGTTGAACCTTTCGACTATGCTGAACAAAAAGGCTACCTCAAAATCTTGATAGGATGGCTTTGAAGAAAAAAAAATGCATGGGAGGGGGCTAGCTACCCTCCAGTCTTTTTGATCACTTAAAAAAGCGCTAGAAAATTTGATTTCCGATCCAATGGACCCTCTCAATATCTTCCAGGATGATTGGCTCGATAAGATCACCCCTGAAAAAAATACGAAAAAAATAAAAAATAAACGCGTATCCGTAAGTTTTCTTCTGAAAAAAAAAAAAATGTAAAGTTTCACCTTTTGTACATAGGAGCTTGAGGCCACTTCAGTAGTGTTCTCTAATATGTTGAATCTGAAAGATTGAGTTTTATCAAAAATCATTTGATGGTATGGGGGTGTTTCCCCATGACAAAGGGTGTTTTCCTTCTTATTTCAAAAATTGAGAAATTTTTCTCAGGCTCATAAGTTTTGATGAGTAACAGTAGCTAATGAATTGCGTATATTTTGAACCAGCATCAAATTATCATAATTTTAATTTATATATTGTTATCAAGAGTCGGCCTCGTAGAGTTTTAACTACTATTGAGCCGCGTCGCTACTTACTCACACTTCGTTACCACGAACTATTTGGTTTAAACGGTTTAAACGGTTTAAACGGTTGAATCCTGCAAAATCTATTATGGTATCCTCAAAAACACCCTGCTTTGGAATTAGGCCTCCCTGCTTCAGAAGATCCCCTGTCCCACTTTAGATATCCATGTTCCTCCGTTTAATTCTTTTTATTTGTAGTTCATTTTCTTTTTTGGTGGGTTAAATAATTTCCGTTATTCAGGAGATTTTTGAAGACATGAGGATGCAAAGATAGGTTAGATCCGTGATTCCCAGCGTAGGACGCAAGCCCCACCGTTGGGACAAGGGAATATTTTGGTGGATCATGGGCAGGACGTGCATCCTTCGGCTGATTGTACTGTCGAGCCCTAAGTTCGAAAAAAAAGTTATGAAAATGACATTACATTCATAAGGATTTAAAAGACAAAAAAAATGCATGATAGTATTGCAATGAGGTCATACATTGCATAAAAGATGTTGTATTCAGACAATATTTTGCATTTAAATAAAATATGCCCCGAGGACGACACCCTAAAACACATATCAAGTTAATGGGCTTTTAAGCATTCTTATATCCGTAAATTTTGAATACCAAAATTTAAATATCAAGAGGGGGCATCAGGTCTTAGAAATGCCTAGTTGGAGTGTGGCCCAAAATTGGTTGGGAGCCACGGGGTTAGATGAACTTACATAAGCTAGCATAAAACAGTCAATATCGAACTGTGGTATAAAAAAAAAACTGTGGCGTATTACTCGGGAAGTTGTTGAACTGCTTCATTCAACTTTACCTTTATATGAGAGCTTTCGCATTTATGGGTTGTAACCCCTTTCTCCTGCGATATGAAAGCTATGAAACTGGAGGTTTTGAGCTTAATAGCACTCCTAGGCATGAACTATCTTTTTTCTAAGACGAAAATTTATCTGTTCCAGGATCTGGTAGATAATCCCTATTTGTATGAATCTCGTTTTGCTATTTCCTTAACATTTGGATGTGTTGTATTATTCATTGTACTGAGTACATTGTCAGCTAGAGAAAGAGAGAAAGATATAGAAAGGGAAAGAGAGAGAGAGAGAGAGATGATTTGCAAAATGTAAAGAATAATAACAACGAAAATCCATAAGAAAATTGATAATTGTAGCACATACATGAATAATTTGAATAAAAATAAGTTTTTCCCAGTGGAAGAAAGGAGAGACAATAGCTGCGTAAGACAAACAGAATATATTTATTATATGAGGAAGGGGGGTTGACAACCTTCAACCCGGTGCTCTTTAATTTAGTTTTTGTATTATGTCTTCACCAGCCCCTCCCCCTACATGCTAGAAAAATTTTGTTCGTTTTATGTTTTAATCTCACACCTCCCATTTATTTAAAAAATAATTTTATATTGACATCTGTTAGAACATAGTATCATTTCCGGATCCTAACTCAGACCTTAGAGGCACCCAGGGGATCCTAGAACTTTCAAGAAGTCAGCATGAGCTGGTCAGATGCGGACATGTCTTCTCAGTCTAGTTTAAATGATGCATTCAGACAGCGCAGGCATTTGTCGCATGAACACAGTGGCGGATCCAGAGGGGGGGGGGGGTGAGGGGGTGCCCCCCTAGCGTAGTATAAAGTAGTGTAATTTACTTAATTAACTTAAGTTTGCATTAATTAAACTTGCTCCTAACGCAAGTTTATCAGATCAACCTATTTTGCGCCCCCCCCCTTAAAATTTTTTTTTGGATCAAACTATTTTGCGCCCCCCCCCCTAAAAAATCCTGGATCCGCCCCTACATGAACAGCTTAGCATTTTCTGAAATCCATCTAGCTTCCAAGTTCCAACTGGTTGCCATCTGATAGCTTTCAGCCGTGGCGTAATGTCGTCAAAATCTTGAAGGGGGGTGAAGTTGGATCCAATTTTCCCAAATCAAGTGAAAATAACAGTGAAAAATGAGCCATATAGTACCAGCTAAGGGAATGGAATGATATACTAAGGATATACTTTGACCTTTAATCCTCTTTTTTTATCCTTTTGGATATCCTCTTTTTTTGGGGGGGGGGGGTGTCAAAAATGAATTTAAGGTCATATTTTCCTATTTTCCAAGGGATGGTCTTTTGAAAAATCTTGTGTTTAGGAGATTTTACGTTAGGAGATTTATAATTTGAATATTTGAAATTTTTAGGAGATTTTAAGGTCTATGTTAGATTCAAAATGTTTCAGTAAAGAGAAAAGAGGTGTTTTACCTCCCCTTTTTTGAAAGTGTCCTACAAGTTTAATTGTGCTGATAGCTTTTGATGAGTAGATTTGAATTAATGAATTCTATATCTAGAATAATCATAAACAGTTCATTTAATGTATAGGTAAAGTTAATCTATGTATGGCTAAGCTAAAGCATAATCAAAGTTAGATTCGTTTAAAGTTTTGTTACTTAAACGAAGTAATATAACTTACAGTTCGTTACAGCGAAACATATGTAGATCATAGTGCTTACTAAGTTTAGCTATATAAATTACGCACTTTTCAACACTTTTGGATGGGTTAAAAGCAAAATAATTGAACGATGACACCAATGAAAACAATGACAAAAAATGACACCAATGGCAGCCAGATGACAACGATGACACGATGACAACAAAAATATCGACAACCTAAGGTTAGACTAAGTCGCAAATTTAAAACGTCAAAGAAGGCTATTCCTGTACATTCAAAAATTATTTTTAATTATAGTAAAGCCTATACTGAACACCTAAGGTCATAATTTTGTGCCACTCTGTAATCTAAGACACCTTACACTTAAATTATTGGTCCTAAAGTTCTCGTCCTTTGGGGAGGCCTCGAACAAAATATGCTGATGTTACAAATAAAGGTTCTTCAGCCATAATACAAGCCCAAAAAAGCCTTATCCCTAGTCCTTGACATGGACGCTTGGGGAAGACTAAAGATAATGTCAACCAGCTCCCTCTATGCTGACAATGCAGTTGAGGAGGAACCTGAAAAGTTCGTATAATTTAAGTGCACATGAATGAAAAAAATAAGTTTGTCTTTTCAAAACTTAATTTTGAAACCTGTCAACCTGTTCAACCCTCTCCTATTACTGCATTGTGTTGCTTAGCCTTTTTTTGTTGTAGAAATTTTTTACTTTTAAAATTTAATTTTAAATATACATTTATTTTCATACATATTAGATTGGTAGCACCTTAATCCGCATTTCCTTAATATGCCGTTCCCTCAGTCATTTCCCAGGAGGTCATGGAAAATGGGATGGGATAAATTAAAAAAAAGAAAAGAGGATTTAAATTTGCCTTTTAAAATTAGTTGAGAGGATGGGAAATGGAGAGACATTTCCTTTGGAGGAGAAAATATTGAAATTAAGTCAAGGTAATGGCAAACAATTTGTAATACAGTAAAGGCTTTCTAGGGAGTTTCCTTAAAGTATCCAAATATTTAGCCTTGTGGTTAAATATTGTGGCAAACTTGTGGCAAGTATCACTCATTTTTACCATTCATTGCAATGTATGGTTCCATCTATAAAATATAATCTTTTAAATATGTGATGATTCATTTTCTTTGGGGCTATAGTCCACTGGAAGTGTCCCCTGTAAGTATCACATGGAAAGAGTGGTCTGAGAAACTGCATTGTAAAGATACAAGTCTTTAATAAAAATCCTGGGTGATGAATTATAGCTAGAAAAGTACGTTGACTTAAGGAATCAACTGAGCAAGAATTGGGCAAGGGACCCCCCTCCCCCCGAACCCTAAGTTTCATCGAATTCCTGGACACTTTTTATTCAAACTATCATTGACCTCGCACGTTCGATCCTCCCAAACCTCCGAACCACGTCCAAGAAAAATTGTCAGTAGTCACGAAAATTTGCTGCAGCTAGTATGCCTACCTCCTCCAATCTCAGTTGAAGTTGGGCTTGAACGATTGTGGAGAAATTTAACTTCCTCTACATATAAATTTCTCTACAATGGCTTGAACGCTCTGTATATCGCTGTGGTACGTTTTTGGTGTTTTCCTGTTTTTTTCAAGTTGCTCAAAGAATACCTTTTGTTTTTTTCTTTCTTTAGAGGCCAATGAGCCTTTGGGGGAATAGTAAAATGTAATATTGTGTGGGTATTTGATGATGAATATATATTATTTTAAACAGCTGAGTTTTCTTGCGAATCAATGAGCAAAGCACGCCAATTTGACGATAGAAGGCGAGGAAAGAAGGAAACAAATCAACATTAATCTCATAATTTTATGTTTATATAATATTATAATTCATACGTTATTTATACTTGCGGAAATAACATAGTAATATATATGAATATATGGCTATTGCTTTACAAACCCATACCTTGAGATTGATAAACAAAGTGGATTTCCTTTTTAGGATGGGTGGGAGAAGGGCTGGATTTCTGTTTACAAATATGGTAATTTGATATACAAGTAGATGATTTTTGAGCGTTCAATTAAATCAAAGTTATGCTTACGTAGTTCCACTGCCAGACACGATTTGGGGCAGTTCTATTAAAATACTACATTACCATAAAAATAATTGAACCAATTCAGATGACGATCCCAACAGTAACCATAAACTAGAAGGGGAGAAACTTCCTGTTTAGAAGGGGTTAAAATTGTAATTCCCCCCTAAAACGGAATAATTCTGGCTTAGTTTAGAATGAAATTTTGCTCTATCAAATATAATTTTCTTAACCTTAAATGTATGACGTAACATAGCCTTAGGTCAGATTAAAACAAGAAAAAAAAAATCTTATTCCAAGACTCACATTCAAAATCATGTTCCATAATCCTATTACTATAAATCAAACAGTAACGCTTTGCTACTAAAACTATTTTATTTTGCACCATTTCCTAGGGAACTATTAAACAGCTAATAATCTTGGTTATGCCGCAAGATAAAACCAAGGACAGAATATGTTTCATATTCCCTTTCATTCATAGCTTCTTTGCTAACTAAAAATTGATAGCCTTGAATATTTTCCAATGCTACTGCAACGGTAACAATTAGATATGACATTTATTGCCAATAATGTAAAATTAAGGAGACACTATTGTTCTTATTGCTGTTTTTCCATTGCTAGTATTGAAAAACGGCTCGACAGATATTCTCATATTAGGTTTTAGAAATGACAGTCTTTTGGAAATATGGTCTTCTTCGTCGTTAATATAAATTAATCAATCTTGTGCAAATCAAGGCACAAATTTCATACAGAAATTAGAAAGAAAATTAATTAGAATAACATTTTTTTCTCTTTTAAATTTCTTGATTTAAATTCATCTTTTTAAATAAATAGAATCTATAATATTAAGATTATGCAGGACTCTTTTCTAATACACATTTCTGAATTCTTTATTTTGTTTTATCCCGCCGTGTTTGGTCCATTCTGAGATATTATGGAAGTAACTCCTTTCCTCTTCCTGTTCATTCCATACAAAATAAATTTATTACCTTCATATATTTTTCGCATAGTTTTCCTACATTTACTTTCACTGTCCTAAGTTTTCTAGCCTTTAACTACTCACATAAAATCTCAATAAAAAAAATCGCTATCAAATGCATTACCTCCGCGTTCCATAGCCACAATAATCTACTTTTTTTCTCTCTCTCTCTAGCTATTTGCCCTATCCTTTGGGAGGTTTCATTTATTGTTTTCAATCAATTAACTTACTTAAAAAAAAATTCTTCTTTACTTTGAGTGTTTCTAAACTTAGCTTCTGAAAATTTACTTGAAGAATTTATTATATTTTAATCATCAAAGGTACACCCAGGGCTGTAGGGGTATGTATAAGACACCCTTAATCCAAAATGAGAAAAGCTACTAAAATTCCGTGTTTTGGTAAAAACTTTCAAAGTAAACCAAACAAGACCACTTCCCTTTTTGAATTACGGCCAGGCCAGAACACATTTGACCCCCTTCCCCTGGGGTAGTATCCCGAACACTGCTATAATAACACAGGGAAACTCAGTGGATTGTTTTTGCTTTCGACCCAGCTATTTACGCCGAATTCCAATTCACAAAAATGTATGCGGGAGTGTTAATTATTTTTCCCACGTTTTGTTTATAAAATACCAAAAAGGATATTTTCAAGATCTAGTGGGACGATTGCCATCTCCTTACTCTCCCCATAGCCGACCCTAGATTTTCCCAACGGCCACGGCCATTGCCTTAATGGCTACGGCAAATACATTTGTGCCATTGGTTAGTCATGAAACTAGGATTTTTTTATATTAAAAAATTAATGTATTGGTTTAGAAGGTTTTCTAATGCATTTTTGTATGTTAGCATAAAAATTGGAATTACACTCCCTCCGAGAACTAAAACATTTTGTTTAGGATTTACTTGATATTTATTTCGTTTAATAGCCGACATTTAAGACACAAAACTTGAAAAAAATGTTTTGAAAAGCGCGCCAAACAGAAAAAATAAAATAATATTTTCAAACTCAGCTTGAAAATTTCTGTTAGAAATCGTTAGAATAATATGCTTGTTCTTGAGGTAAAAAAAATGTTATCTCCTAAGTGTAACACGGTTACTTTTTTTTTTTTTTCCGTCTGGTTTTGTGTTGAATAAAAAAAGTATACATTCAATCGTTACAAATTTTTGAAATGCAAAATTTTTGTTTAGTTTTTTTTTTACATTGTGTATATTTTGTATAGTGATAAAGCGGTCAATTTTTCCAGCTGTATCCTAGAATTTTCAGTAGATTTTGTAAAATCTTGCAATGAAAAATATGCTTGCTAAGGAACTACTACTAATTTTAATTTTTTTCAAATACCATTTTTATCATCTTTAAAAATCTTTTAAAGATTCTCTGCTTTAAACTAAATTGTATTTTTCCAAATTTAGTTTTATTTGTCGCCAGCTTTTTTTAGTCAATCTGTGTCAAAGTTACAGAACTAATATTTCGCAGCTATTAAAAATCCTTGACTTGGAAATCCCTGAGAAATCTAGATCATTTTTAAATCTTGATCTTTTTCAGGCTATATTTTTGCCAGGTCTGACAGTAATTCGACTCGGGCACTACCCCCTTGTTTTGCACCTAAGAGTTTACATTTATAAGGTAGCGGACAAAATATTTAAAGGTCCGTTACTGGAAATGGTTTGAAGAATTTAATAATTTTTTGTTTTAATTATAATTGCTACATCCTATCTTTTGTGAATATAATATTTTATTTTTTATATTACATAAATCTGTATCATGTAAATCTATATAACATTATATCTTCTATAATAAAATGAGTGGATTAATCTATGGATATATCTAGTGGATATATCTTCTATGAAGTAAATACATGTATCGAATGAATCAAGCATACGTAAAGAGTGACCGTGTTTCAAATAAACAAAAAAAAATGCATATCTTGTCGTTAAAAAGTTTTCGAATACACTTTTGCATTCTAAATCCGGAATTTTATTCGTTTTTTTCTTAGCATATATGGTTTGTATAGTGTGGTAAAAAAGTTATTTTGTTAACAACTTTTTCCCAGAGTTTTCAGTAGATTTTTTTTTAATTATAACGTGAAAAAAAAGGTGCTAAGAATATCCAACAAATTTTGATTCTTTTTTTCAAAATATCGTTCTGTCCTCTTAAAAATTCTTTAAAAGTTCTCTACTCTAAACTATGGTTTAAAACTTTCAAATTTAGTTTTTTTTTGTCGCCAGTTTTTTCTTTTCTTTTAATCAAACTGTATATAAGTTACGTAACAAATATTAAGTATCAATTATAAATCCTTGACCTTAAAATCCCGAGAGACCTTAATCATTCATAAATCTTGCCCTTTTTAAGGCTAGTTTTTTTTCAGCTGTGACTCTAATGTGGCTCGGGCATTATCACCAGCATTTTGTTCCTAGCACTTTCAAACAGTTCGGGTAATGAACAGTAAGCAAGGAGCAACTTATCACAGTAGTAACCGAAACTGGAAAAATAATTTTGATAACAATTAATAAATCAAATAACGTAGCTTTTTGTGGTGATTCCAAATATATAATTCATTAAGTTTAATGTTACTCGTCGAAAGCTATTCTACACCTGAGAAAATTTGCCTGATTTTCAAAAAAGGGGAGAGATAACACAAAAAGTCAATCGATCTCAATGGAAATCGCTCCATCGGGTTTAAGTATATGTAGTGGGGCTGTTAAACGGAAAATATCACTAGAACCGTGCACTTCTGGCAAAAAATACTACAATTGGTGAAGATAATGATTAAAGCACGGGAAATTCAATAGTGACGGGAAGCACGGCCCGCGGCCACTAGAAAGCACCTTTACGAGCACCCGAAGTGCTCAAAAAAGTGCAAGTTTACTAGTCTCTCTACAGACGCATCAAAACTTCTGACAATAGGTTTTAAGATATGAAGATTGCACTGGTAGGTAAATAAAAATCAACGGATTGCTATGAAGCGCGCAATAGAGCGCTAAATAAGCGTGTAAAGCACAAAATTGAAGCGCCTATTCAATGGAACACAAAAACGGGCAAAAACATAGTTTATAGTACTAGAAGTTCGACTATTACAAGAAGCAACTTGAGTATGTCTGTCCAAGGGCATATTTGCGCGCTTAAAAGCGCGCAAAAAGCGAAAAAACTGATGGAACGTTTTGATAAACTCTGGAAAAAGTGGAAATACAGCATGAAATATGCGGAGCCCAATGGTGATCGGTATGAAGCTGAGCGACTTAAAAAAAACGCAAGTATACCAGCCTCGCTGCAAAAGCATCAAAATTTCTGTTTTCAAAAGGAACTGAAATTCTGAAATGTGAAGGAACAACGGACTGCAAAAGATCACGAAATGGGTTCGATATTTCAGAAGAGGCTCTAGACAAACGCTAAAAACCTTGTAAATACCCTAATAGAATTGGGAAATCCTTTCGAAAGCATGTATGACAATCTCGTTTCCATTGGCTCCGGGAGAGAGTCTCGTTACCCCATTGTCTTGATGTCAGTAGTTACCGCAGTCTGGAAATTGTTGGCTAATTCCAGCATGAATCTTTTGTGGAAGACCGTTTTAAAAAACGTACAAAGCCTATTGATTCACCGATACCTCAAAACGAGACACCATTATTTTCAACTCCCATTCCATCATCGATATCGAAGTCGAAATCGATCCTTCAGATGGCCAAGTCAGATTCGGCCCTATTTGACAAACTCTATATTGGCTGCAACACCAGAGACGCTGACTTGGTAGAGTTTTCCAAATATGAGAACCTGCCTTTCCCTTCTTCAATCTCTGATCAGAGTAAACTGAGATTCGGCAGAAAGTCTGATATTGTGACTCTGCTCACAGCTTATTCTTCTGAAGTTGTGACCGAGAAAACTCACCATAATTCCAAGGTTTTTGATGGTGCTGTCCCAGTGCACTTTATAAAGCCAAAAAGCAAGACGTTTGGCGAATATGTTACAGAAGAAATCTGCCAATACCTTGATAAGCAGTTCACAAGTGAAAGACAGTGAATTAACGTATAAGTCCGACACTTTGAATTTTTTTAAGTCCGACAGTTTGAAAACTTCTACACGAGAAAAACATGGCAAAGCTATTTATCTGACAAAGGTTGAAGAACGAACACCAATTCCAATAAACTGGACGAGATAGCAGGATAGTCCTACACTGCCTTCATCAAGCGCAGTACAATATGAAATTCATCAGTGCCAGAACGATTGATTCATATGTAGTTGTTCTGCTCATCGCAAAGTACTTTCTTATAAGGGTTGATCAACTTTACGCAGCATATGACCAAGAGAAGAGTTTCACGACAAAGTAACTGCACTTGGCGAAGAAAAGGCGCAGTCAATACTTTTTTCCATGCTCTTAGTGGTTGTGACATTTTGTCTAATTTCCTGTGGCATGCCAAAGGAGGGTTTTGGAAAGCATAGGAAGCTAACAGTGCCATAACACAGGTATTCAACCCCCCGTCTTCTCCTCTTCAAGAGATCACTGAAAACGACTTTGCACAAATTGTAAAGTTCTTTGTTCTTGTTTATGACAGAACCAGTGGGAAAGAGTCGGTAAACATGTTGAGGAAGTATCTGTTCACCAAAAGAGATCATCCATGGAATAACTTCCGCCCACCCAAGATGCGCTAAACCAGCACATTTGGCACGCTTACCTTCAAGCCCAGGTATGGTCCAGTTCTCATCTTGCCATTATTCCCGAAAATAACCATGACGGTTACGGATGGGAAAAAACTAGCAAAGGGCTTTGGGCTCCCCGATGGTCAACTCTGCTCCAAGCTTCTTACGCCTGACGAGAGCTTATTAGAAGCAATTGCAAAACACAATGCTCTGGGCGCTGCAACTGCATGAGCAGCTCACTGGAGTGCACTGAGTTATGTTCTTGCTACGGGCCCTGCCAATTATAATGAATTTTTATGTATTATGTATTTTGATGTCCCTTTTAAGGTTTAAGCCTAACTTAGAATAACGGTTTCTCAACATGAGATCTGATGTCTCAGCAAAGTACCATGTTATGTGATAATTATTCCCTTATTTTGTATTCCATTTTCCAATAATAATGACAATCCAAGACAAGTTAGCAAAAGTAGCGAACGGAAATACTTTTTTTGCTTGCCCGTCTCCGAAACAGTGCCATGCAGGTCAATGTGTGTTCAAATCCTTCATTCTTTTCGTCTCATTAAGCGTCATGGGCTCTGTTGGACGCTCTAAATTGCACTTCGTATTGCATTTTCGATGTCATTTCGAGTTATCGCTTATTTTAAAGAAACTAATGTTTTGTAAATTTTTCTATTTTCGCGCTTGAAGCGGGCATTCAGATATGCCAAGACCGGATTCTGGCTTAGAGATTCACTTTCTTTTCAATACCGCTCCTTTCTCGGTATTTCAAACTGTGTTTCTACCAAATCTGAACTTTCTGTAACGAGCAGATAGGTTTTGCAATTTTAGCGCACTTTTCAGCGATTGCAAATGTACTATAAAGCGGTCGCTCGACTTTCTATCTGTGATTATTGGATTCCCCATACTTTATACTACATTACCCACTTTTCCCGGAGTTTCTTCAAACCCTCCATCAATTTTGCACCTTTAGCGCGCTTTTGAGCGCCCGCTCGACGTGCTTCCCGTCACCAGTAGATTCCCCGTGCCTTAAGCTATATTAAATAAAAAAAAATTTTTTTTAACTGAAAGTAAGGAGCGACATTAAAACTTAAAACGAACAGAAATTATTCCGTATATGAAAGGGGCTGTCCCCTCCTCAACGCCTCGCTCTTTAAGCTAAAGTTTTTTATTGTTTAAAAAATAGAGTTGTGAGAAATTCAAACTTTAGCGTAAAGATCAAGGCGTTGAGGAGGGGACAGCCCCTTTCATATACGGAATAATTTCTGTTCGTTTTAATTTTTAATGTCGCTCCTTACTTTCAGTTAAAAAAAACTTGTTTTTTTTATTTAATTTTTGAACTTTTTTGAATAAATGCAGGTTTTGATCTTGGCTCACAGTACATGAATAATTAACAAGGGCGGATCCAGGATTTTTTTTTGGGGGGGGGGGGTACTAACTTTGGACTCAGTTTTTGACTAATTTTACTGATTTTTACCTAGGTTTTACTAATTGTCGACTTATTTTCGACTCGGTCAATAATTTCCGGGGGGGGGGTTCAAACCGGGTAATCCTCCCCCCTGGATATGGCCTTGATAATTAAAACCAAATTTTCATATTAATTTACTTTTATTTGGTTAAATGGCTTTCTCGAAACTTGTTTCATTTTATTTACGAACGTTTTTATTAGTAATAAATATACATAACTTACGAATTAATTAACGTAACGAACTTCTATATTCATGTATTTTTAATACGTATATTAAGGGGTTCGCCCCCTCTTCCACACCTCTCTCATTAAGCTAAAGTTCAAATTTTGTTCCAATTCTTTAAAAATGACCGCTTAATCACAAAGGCCGTTAAATAGCTCTTATGAATAAATAGCTCTTATGAAAGTACTAAAAAATCTTTGGCTTAAACAGTGAGGTATTGACTAGGGGGTGAACCCAATCATATATGTAATATTTTCTATTCGTTCAAAGTTTTGATGTTGCTGCTGTTGCAGTTGAAAAACTTGATTTTTTTATGTTTAATTTCTGATCTTTTTTTAAATAATGCGGGGAAGTCTAACGCCCCCTTCATAGCAGTGTCCCTTCCCCCATAAAAACTTCCTTCATGGAAAGATCCTCCTACATAACCCCAGACCCCAGGCACGTACGCAGGAATTTGTTTCGGGGGGGTGCAATTTGTTTCGGGGGGGGCCAAATCCTTCAAACCCATTATTCTGTGAGAAAAATCAGAAAATCATGGGAAAATGAAAAAAAGCGTGAGATTTCGGGGGGGCCCGGGCCTGGAGGCTCCCCCTGCGTACGTCCCTGCCCGACCCCCCCCCAATACCAGTAAAAATCTCAAACAAATACAACTTAAAAACAATAGGGAAATTTTTTTCAAGAGAGTGCAATTTAAATCGGTGAATATTTCGGCCCTATGTCCAAGGGCCGTCTTCAGCACAACATTAAAGAAAAAACATATATAAAAAACAAACTTACTTTGAAATACGAAGTATAAACTAAAAATGCTTTTAAAAAACCGCTTTTAAAAACCTTTAAAACAGCCCTAGTATCCTTACTTCAACGAAGTTCAACCAGGACTCTTTCGAAGTCTTCAAAGATTGGCTTTGAAAACTTGCAGTTAATAAGAGTCCTGGTTGAACTTCGTTGAAGTAAGGATACTAGGGCTGTTTTAAAGGTTTTTAAAAGTGGTTTTTTAAAACCATTTTTAGTTTATACTTCGTATTTTAATGTAAGTTTGTTTTTATATATATTTTTTCTTTAATGTTGTGCTGAGGAAGGCCCTAGTACATAGGGCCGAAATATTCACCGATTTAAATTGCACTGTCTTGAAAAAAAAATTCCCTATTGTTTTTAAGTTGTATTTGTTTGATATGAAAAGGCAGTGTGGTCTTCGTCAATATTTGAGTAAAAATCTCCCCTGAAAACGTATGTACTGTATACTTCCCAATAACCAATACTATATGTTAACATTGGGTAAAGTTCATAACTTTCAGCCCTCCTCCCGGGAACTTCGGGGGATTAAGTCATCCTTAAAGACATACTTATATTATTTTCGAACATGCTGAACAAAATGGCTATCTAAAAATTTTGATCAGGTGACTTTGGGAAAACAAGGAGCGTTGGAGGGGGCCTAGTTGCCCTCCATTTTTTTGGTCACTTAAAAAGGGCACTAGAAATTTTAATTTCAATTCCAATGAGCCCTCCCACGATATTCTAGGACCACTGGGTCGATACGATCACCCCTGGGGAAAAAAAAAATAAAAATAAACATGCACCTGTAATCTTTCTTCTGGCCAAAAATGCAAAATTCCACATTTTTGTAGATAGGAGCTTGAAACCTCTACAGTAGGGTTCTCTGATACGCGGAATATGATGGTGTGATTTTCATTCAGGTTCTATAACTTTTAGGGGGTATTTTCCCCTTTTTTCGAAAATCAGCCAAATTTTCTCAGGAGCGTAGCTTTTGATAAGTAGGATCAAACTTGATGAAACTTATATATTTGAAATCAGCATTAAAATCCAATTCTTTTGATGTATCTATTTGTATCAAAATACCGTTTTCTAGAGTTTCGGGTACCATTGAGCCGGGTCCCAATAACCAATACTTTATGTTAATTATTTGAAAAAAACTATGTTTTCTAAAGAGTTAAAGAGGCTGAGTCAAAAGTTTGAACCTTAAAACGTACAGGGATTAGGAGGTACAGTTGGGGGCTGCCACCCCCCAAACCCCCTGCTTTCACAGCCTTTAAATAAAAAAAAAGTTTTTTAAAATGGAAGTAAGGAGCGACATTAAAACTTAAAACGAACAGAAATTATTCCTTATTTGAATGGGGCTGTCCCCTCCTCAACGCCTCGCTCTTTACGCTAAATTTTTTTATTGTTTAAAAAAAAGAGTTGTTAGAAATTCAAACTTTAGCGTAAAGAGCGAGGCGTTGAGGAGGGGACAGCCCCTTTCATATACGGAATAATTTCTGTTCGTTTTAAGTTTTAATGTCGCTCCTTACTTTCAGTTTAAAAAACTTTTTTTATATTTAAAGGCTGCGAAAGCGGGGGTTTGGGAGGCGGCAGCCCCCCAACAGTACCTCCTAATCCCTGTACGTTTTAAGGTTTGAACTTTTGACTCAGCCTCTTTAAATCTTTAGAAAACATAGTTTTTTTCAAATAATTTCTGCACATTTTTGTACAGTTTATTACTTATTATTGCTTGACTAACCGTTAGCTGATCGTGTCAGGAGTTAAAGTTCAATATAAACTCAACGCCTCGCTCTTTACGCTAAAGTTTTTATTGTTTAAAAAAAAGAGTTGTGAGAAAGTCAAACTTTAGCGTAAAGAGCGAGGCGTTGTGGAGGGCACAGCCCCTTTCATATGCAGAAGCGGGGGTTTGGGGGGCAGCAGCCCCCCAACTGCACCTCCTAATCACTGTACGTTTTAAGTTTCGAACTTGTGACTCAGCCTCTATAACAGCCCCCCAACTGTGCCTCCTAATCCCTGTAAGTTTTAAGGTTCGACCTTGTAACTCAGCCTCTTTAACTCTTTAGAAAACATAATTTTTTTCAGATAATTTAAAAAAGAAACTGAGTTTCTTTTTTAAACTTTAAATTCAGTATATAAAAAAATTCCTCTGACGGAGAATCGAACCCGGGTCTTCCACCTGACAGTCAGGAGTATTGACCGCTGTACCAAAATGACACAATCGTACTTGTAGTTTTAGTATGCGGAATCTATTTTTGACGCAAGCAAATCCCCACAAAACTTGATATTCGGTTTTTGGAAAACAGGGAAGGAGTGATCGGATTGAGCTGAAATTTTAAGGATAAGCTCCCAGGCCCAAGGAAAGCTTATCCTCTAGATTTCAGCCCGATCAGACAACGTTAAAGGGGGGCTGTGGTGGGAAAAATTAACATGGGCTCTTATAGGAAAACGAGGTTTTTCGTAAATGTAAATTCGGGGGATAATGTTTTCGGTCTGAAAATATCAAAAGGCCCTAACAGGTCAAATTCCGCTTCGAATGAGTCCTCATTCACCCGGATCCGTTCCCAACTGTGGCCTGTAGGCGTGGCTGATAAAAAAAGAGAAATGAACTTTAAGTGGCTATATTTGGTTTTTGGAAAACAGGGAAGGAGTGATCGGATTGAGCTGAAATTTCGAGGATAAGCTCACGAGCCCTAGCAAAGCTTAACCTCTAAATTTCAGCCCATTCGGACAACTCTAAAGGGGGGCTGTGGTCGGAGGGTCGAAACTTCCGGCCCACTTTTACCCATGAAGATAAAGTCGGAGGGGGGTGAAATTTTGCACGTTTCTTAGTCGGAGCTTGGGCTACAAAATGCGATCACCGCTGTCTCTCTGCAACCGCTAGGACCGGAAATCGCTTAACATTGTGGTGGGTCGCCTCTTTATAGAGGCACAAGTGTGCCTCCTTGACATTGGGTAAAGGTCATAACTTTCAGCCCTCCCCCTGGGGGATTTGAGGGGTTAAGTCATCCTAAAAGACATATTTATAATATTTTCGACCATGCTAAACAAAATGGCTATCTCAAAATTTTGATCAGGTGACTTTGGGAAAAATTGAGCGTGGGAGGGGGCCTAGTTGCCCTCCATTTTTTTGTCACTTAAAAACGGCACTAGAAATTTTAATTTCCGTTCCAATGAGCCCTCCCACGATATTCTACGACCACTTGGTCGATAGGATCACCCCTGGGAAAAAGAAGAAAAAAAAAACAAAAACAAAAAAACAAATAAACACGCATCCGTTATCTTTCTTCTGGCAAAAAATGCAAAATTACACATTGTTGTAGATAGGAGCTTGAAACCTCTACAGTAGGGTTCTCTGATACGCTGAATATGATGGTGTGATTTTCATTAAGTTTCTATAACTTTTAGGGGGTCTTTCCCCCTTTTTTCGAAAATCAGCCAAATTTTCTCAGGCGCGTAACTTTTGATAGGTAAAATTAAACTTGATGAAACATATATATTTGAAATCAGAATTAAAATCTGATTCTTTTGATGTATCTATATGTATCAAAATACCGTTTTCTAGAGTTTCGGTTACCATTGAGCCGGGTCCCAATAACCAATACTATATGTTGCCATTGGGTAAAGTTCATAACTTTCAGCCCTCCTCCTGGGGGCTTTGAGGGATTAAGTCATCTTAAAAGACATATTTATAATATTTTTGACCATGCTGAAAAAAATGGCTCACTGGGTCGATATGATCACCCCTGGGGAAAAAAAAAAAAAATAAAATAAACACGCATCCGTGCTCTTTCTTCTGGCAAAAAATGGAAAATTCCACATTTCTGTAGATAGGAGTTTGAAACCTCTACAGTAGGGTTCTCTGATACGCTGAATATGATGGTGTGATTTTCATTAAGGTTCTATAACTTTTAGGAGGTCTTTCCCCCTTTTTTCGAAAATCAGCCAAATTTTCTCAGGCGCACAACTTTTGATAGGTAAAATTAAACTTGATGAAACATATATATTTGAAATCAGAATTATAATCTGATTCTCTTGATGTATCTATTGGTATCAAAATTCCGTTTTTTAGAGTTTCGGTTACCATTGAGCCGGGTCGCTCCTTACTTACAATTCGTTACCACGAATTGTTTGATTTACACTGATTTTCGTGCTTTTTACCAGAAATGCACGATTCTTATGCTTAGCAGACCCGGTAAATGAGAGAACCCTGCTGTAGAGGCTTTAAGCTCATATCTTCAAATAAGTGGAATGTTGTATTTTTGGCATGAAGAAAGCTCAAGGTTGCGTGTTTATTTCTATATATTTTTTCTTTTTCCCATGGGGTTGATCGTATCTAACCAGCGGTTCTGGAAGATCAGGAGTGTGCTCAGTCGAACGGGCTTAAAAAGTTGCAGTCGAATTTTTAACCGACCGAAAAGATTTGAGGGCAACTAGCCTCCTTCCACTCCCCTATATTCCCTAAAGACATCTGATCAAAACTTTTAAGCAGCCATTTGGTTTAGCATAGTACAAAGGTCCAATGACTTGCTTCTGGGGATGAAATTATGTCCATCGCACAGTCCTTGGGAAAAAAGATACAAGCTATGCAATTTTTCACATATAGTTTTTTGTTATTGGGAAATATACAGAACTTTTTGGAAGAGGGGGATTTTCTGCGGGGAGAGGAAGGAATATTCAACGGCGGAAATTTTCTGTGAGGAGTAAAATTTTCCGATAAATTTTCTAAGGGAAACCTTACACTGGGGGAGGATGGGGGATATCCATACATTATTTGAATTCATACATTATTTGATTGACTATCAATTATTTGATAGTCAAAAATTAAATATGAATATTTTTTTGACAAATCGTCAATTAACAATAAATCTTGATAAAATTGTATAAATAACTTCGTCTAGTTTTTAATTAATTAAATTGGAGGTTCAATTGTGTTTTCATAAGAGCCTTATCTTCCGTAGGATTATTTTCAGAAAGTGTAGTAATCGAAGAATGTATAATCTTGTAATTTACTCTTCAAAAAAAGTAATTCAAAAGAGTAATTACATAATTATATTGATAATATTTATAAATTTAGCGTAGAGAATTTGGTAGAGCTTGTTACAATATCTAAATTTTTTCCTACAAATTATATTCAAAACAAAATTGGCTCTGTAGCTCGAACTTCAAAACTTTCTTCTAACTCAACGAGATTTTCCATTGGCTAAAACAAAAGTGCCAAGAGACTGCGTCGTGCTCAAGAAGCTATATAAACTGGGAAACCACTTGTTGCACTGAATACCCTTGGATATTTTCCAGAGTTTTGAGGTAATTTTTTATTTCATTTCGCTTTATCTCTTTTTTATGTCAGCTAACGTGAATTGATCTTTATTTGAATTGGAAAGGCTTGCAAATAAGATTCTTACAACCCAGATATGCTTCATTTGGCCTGTACAGCATTCATCATTAAAATTCCAAACACTATTTTTGACTCATGTCTGCTACTTTCATAGAATATGTGTAATTTTTGCTTTGTTCAAATTGAAAGTAAACCATAAGGGTACAAACCCTCAGACATCAAACTTCAGTTACTATGCTACACATCATGCTGCTTATGCAAGTTATGCAAATTATGAAGAACGAAACGTGGCAAAATAATTCTCACTCTATTTAAAAACTAACTTCATCTTAAATAATTAACCACAGTGGTGGTTCTGGCCTTTCTTGTGCCCAGGGCAGCAACTTTATTAGGGCCATCCTTGTCTATTACAAAATTCCCAGACCAAATTTTAACAAGATTTTCATTTATTAACAAAGTTATATACACCTTATTAAGTATTTAATAATTTATTTTTTAATTAATTTTGAATCTATTATATAAATTATCTAATTATAATTAATTTAATTAATTTCGATTACTTTCATTATTATTATTTAATTATATTATGCCTTTAGTCAATTTCTAATTTTTTAAATAACTAATAATTTACTAATTTCATTTATTAACTGCACTCTCTGCCTTATTTTAATAAGAATAAAAAAAATACAAAATGATTATAGCCATTAGCTTAATTATTTGAAATTTCACCCCAATAGAATTTTTGCGTCTGGAGGAAGTGCCCCTTCTGTCCCTCCCTTAAACCGGCTCTGATTTAACATCACATTCATTATCACTTATTTAATAATTCTAAGTTCTCACAGTGGCTCATAAAGTATCTTTTACTTTTTTGTGGGGAGGGGATGAGTTAGGATTATGGTTAAATATCCCTAAATTTGGCGTTTAGTTTGTTTTCAACCTAAACAAGACT
Organism: Artemia sp. Qi Xiang Cuo; assembly: GCF_049724085.1. NCBI lineage: Eukaryota > Metazoa > Arthropoda > Branchiopoda > Anostraca > Artemiidae > Artemia > Artemia sp. Qi Xiang Cuo. The sequence goes on along the minus strand of NC_142797.1, from coordinate 78,232,517 downwards.
TTATTATTCATCATGAGTCTTAATCCGTGCCTAAATACTCCTCAACAGCGGCAAAATGTTTAACTTAGTTAATTAAACATAAATATTTAATTTTTCCAAAGAAATCTTTTTTTATATTTAGCTGTGTCACGACGAAATAAAAACTATAACATAATATTAGTCATAATATTATATTGGGTACTATAGCATTATTGTGATTGGCATAGTTAAAGTGAATAAGAGTTAATAAGAAATTCAAAGAGAAAGAAATTTTAATTAAGGTAAAAGTAAAGAGAGGCATTAAAACCTAAAACTAACACAAATTGCTGTATATATTAGGGGGACTGCCCCCTCGTCAATCCCCAGATTTTTGCGCTAAATTCATATTGTGCAACAAATGTAGTGAATTTACAAGATCAGATTTTTATTTATCGATTGCTTTAAAAAAAAATTGAAGCAAATGCACATTACAGCGTTGGATTATTCACTTTAGGAGAACACTGTAAGAATGTTTTTTAAATTTATTGGCACTTCTCATTCCAATTATTAAATAAAACTTGTTTTAATCCCCGTCCCCCTGAAAAAATTATGTGTACGTGCCTGCTGACACTATCCTCATTCATTCGGTTATGATATTTGTTCATGTACGGCATGAATGGTGATCTTTTCCGAGGTATTTTACTATCAGAATTCTGATTATGTTGTGAAATATGGTTTATTCTGGATTAAATCTGATCCCTTTTATTTTTGAGAAAATCATATTTCGTAACCGAATGAAAAATCTCACTATTTTATATTTGTAAAAAGATTAACATTCTAAAAGGCTTGCATAAAATAAATTCTCAAACGATAACTTAACCTAGCATCCAACATCAGGTTTTTTATTCAGTTGCCTTTTCACTGTTGTTCTTGTACCGTTTCTATTTTTGTTTTGTTTTTAATGTTCCTGTGAATTTTATCAATATTTTTTATTTTTTTTCATGCACTATGAAAACATTTGCATTTTTCTCTGTTTTCACTCACTGGGACTGACCTCGATTTTTTTTGTCGTTCTTCTTTTTCTCGCTCTGCCAGGCTTTGCGATTGTAAATAAACCGGCTAAATAGAAAATATTAGCCAGTTAATGAAGAATTTGAGGGAAGCAATTAAAACCAAGGAAAACGAAAACACAAGATAGGAATAAATTTGACTTTGGAAGAAAAATTCGTTTCAAATCGACATACACGTATAGGTAGATATATGGAACATAGACATAAAGTTTTATTTTCTTTTGCAGTTAAAAAAAAGTTAAGCAAAAAATATCTTATAGAGTAAAGGAGGGTAAAAGCAAAAGTTAGAAACAGGTTAGGGCACAGGTAAGGGGGTCATCTGGCTAAAGAATAATCTCTTTAACGCAACAACAAGGTATTAAAGACCTCATGGCTTCTTGGGACAGATTTAATTTCTTTGAATCCCTGTTTCAATTATTCTAATGCGAAGAATCGGAAAATGTTGCATTTTTCTTCTTGAAAATAATTTATTACACCACTCAAAAGGTGATTCATTCATAGCTTTGTGCCCCTGTGAAACACACTTACATCCATATCTAAACATAAATTATTAATGTTGTTATTATCGTTATTATGGGGAGACTCAAGGACCTGAGTGGGGACTCTGTCCTAAGAAGTTTAAAGACCCTTACCCCTCCCCCCCCCCATAAAAACAACAACAACACGCATATATACCGTCAATAACCATTGATCCATTGTTACTCCATTGGGCGTGATATTTGCGCCGTGGCAGTTGAAGACAATTAGGGGGAGATACATTTGCCATGACCTAGATTATTTTCCAGCTTTTAGAAAGTACCTTTCCTCGTTTTTTTTGTGGAAAAATACTCTTTTTTGGTACTCGATTTAAAAAAATTCGAACATATACGAGGATCCCCTTTGATTATGGAGAAATAGATTTTACACCGACCCAGCCGCTACATTTTAATTAATTGGTGAAACTGGTTAGACTTTAACCCAAATTAGCAGTACACCCTTGTTTTCGTCTACGACCCTAGGGGACACTAAAAGAGGGCTAATGTTACTACCCTCTTCAAATATGAAATGAAAATGCCTAAGCCAAACCGTATATTTTCTTCACCTAATGAATGGTAACCTTCATCATAACCAAAACCAAATATGAAACTTCTTTAATTCATTTATCCCAGATTCGCTTCTTTAAGTTGATTCATTTGGCAACTAACCTGCTCGACACATTATTTTACGATTATACTTACACTAATTATGAAGCTAATTGATTGGGTAACTAAGCTATTAAGATTTTGTTCTTTATCTTTGCCTTGATTCTCCAAGGGCTTTTATTTGTAACAACCTGGCAAAAGGCAATTTTTTTATGTCTCTAATTTCTTTACTCTTTACTTTTTCATTTTTTACTTACCTTTTACCTTTTTTCAGCTAGAAAATGTTAGACAAAGGTAGCAATGGTAGTATTGCAGACGACCGTATAAAGGCTGCAGTCGTGAAGTCGTATTCTGTTGAGGTAATTTTTACATTTTTATTTGAAAAAATGTTTAAATAACGTTAGCGTTTACGCTTATCTTTAAGGTTTTTGCGTAACGTTAACGTATCGTTTAGATGCGTTTTCCCTGTTATTAATTTGCTATGATCTTAGCTATTTCGTTTGGAGGTTCGCTTCAGAAAAAAGTCAATGTATGCAATTTATCAAAATTGCCCATTTTAATTTCACAATCCCACAAGTCTACAAATTTTGGTGAAAAATGATGCAAGAGATTAAGTACTTAGCTTACCAGCAACAACCATAGATAGGCTTTGGATTTTTCATTTTTTTTTTTACATTTTTTTTCAATATATGCTGGCCATTATAGCGATATATTATATGGTTAAAAGCTAGAGAGCCATGGAAACAAAGAAAACAATAAAAGCTAGTAACAAATGAAAGAACTTTTCAACAACCATTAAAAACTTGCAAAAACAGTAGCCTGCAATACCCAAGAATTGTCAATGCGGTCCATACTTAATCTGACTAATATTCCCAGTCACCTGATAATATTATGAGATTTAGTTCTAGTAAACAAAGCAGCCACTCTTCATCGTATTTAATAAACCCTGTTTCGCACTTGCACCAGATTGGCCAGATTGGGTGCTTTTGCACGGTTTTGGCACTTTTTTGAGGCGTTTGCGCAATAGTTTTTCTAAATTGGTGTTTTTTTTGGGGGAGGGGATCCGTTCATTTGGTGCATTTTTACTAGAAAAACAGAGCTTTCGGCGCAATTACACTTTTATAGTGGCGTAACTGTAAACCAAACATCTGTCAATACTGACTTGCACATCATATGGAGCATACATTCATTTTGAATCAACTCGTTGAGAGTTAATACGGATCCCCTTTTTTTCCAAACTTCCCCATCTAATTTATTCGAGATATTATAGGCATTATAATGGGTAAAAATTTTCACCTCATAGCCCTGTATTATTGCTTATAAGAAAAATTTTGATTTTTTTTTTTATTCTCAGTATACTTTTAAAAAGGAACGAAGATCCAGCTGAGCTCAAGAATATGAACTAGTTTATATAGCGCTATAAAATTTTTAATATAATCAATTAATATAATGTCTCTCAAAATTGTTATTTCTTTAATTACATTGTTGGTGATAGAGAACCCTTAGAAATAACCAAAGACAATACTAAAGAGACAAGCTGGCATAAAAACCAAGTTAATAGAAAAAATATTTTCGAATATTCTGGCTTCGTTTCATATTTTTACCATAGTAAATTTTTACTATAATAA
>NC_142797.1:78178740-78226240 GCF_049724085.1 Artemia sp. Qi Xiang Cuo | reverse complement strand
ACATCAGAACTTTTTATTTGGTATCGATACTGGACTTTCAAATGAAAATCTTATTTTCACCGAAGTAAAACGTCTCAACCGTAGCTTGTAATTATGCAAAAAAAAAAAATGACAAAATCGATTGAGCTTGATTTCTTGCACTATTTTACACCAGATAATTATGAAAAAATCACGAAAAATTATTAATAACTGATGTGAACATATATTAAAAAGTATTACATAGCCCGTTGTTGATAATTAAAAACAAAATTTAATTTTGTGTAAAAGAAGAAACATTGATTATAAAAATCGGGTTTAATAAATTAGCTACAACTAATTTTTTTGAAGAACTATGTGAATGTAATTAATTTTCAAACTTAATTAGTAATTGTGAATGGGCTAAATATTAAAATGAATAAGGTAAATAAAGCCCAGAGATTTCCTTGACAGATTAACACTTTTGTTGGATTTTATTTGTTTTCTTACTTACAGAATGGATATCCAGCCCGAAGGAGGTCACTGGTTGATGATGCAAGATTTGAGTCAAAAATTAATACTGAATGCAGAAAGTCAATTATTGAAGAAGTTAAAGGGTTTTTTTCTCCTACTGGTACCATACTTCTTTTGTATACTTGTTTAAGTTCTGGAATATTATTGAACATTCAAACACATAATGGACAAATCATCAGTAGAAGGAATTGCCCCCCTCCAATGTTTTTTGCATCCTTCTCATCCCTGTATAATCAGAAAAAACAGTTTTTGGGTATTTTCATCAAAAATCTTAAATTTCCAACTTTTAATGAACAAAATGGAAAAATTTCTCACTCCCTAGATTTTGAAGGAGGCATTTTTGCCCCCCCTCATTTCCATGAATTGGTGACAGTGTCTTTTATATTTAATGTAAAGGGAGGGGTGAGCCTGTATTTATTTTCAAATGAGAAAAGGTTTTTGAAAGGTAATTTTTGCCAGAAGGTGTCATATTTTTTTACTTTAGAAATTCTCGCTTTTGATCGTATTTTTAGTTTTCTATCGAATTGTGAAACTCTATCTTTTCCTTTGTGACATTTGTAAATTATTTAGATTATTCCATTGTTTAACTAAGCACTGCTTATTAAAATATTTAAATCCTCGTATACACCAATTTTAAATTTAAAGTATTAATTTCTTTCTAAATATTTAAGAAAAATGCCAGCGTTAAAACCTCACAAGTTCTTCTGGTACCTGTTAAATATCCAGCACACGCTTGAGATTATAATGAATATATATCATAATGAAAATCATTATGAATATAATCATAATAAAATACACGATAATATTATGAAAATATAATACTTTAGAAAAACCTTATGGAAAAGGCGATAAAGAACTATGGAAAGCAGGCCGCCCAGAACGTATAAAATACGTTCCTAACATGATAACGGAACGTATAAAATACTTTCATGGAACGTACTAACATGGAACGTATAAAATACGTTCCTAACAAATTTAGGTATAAAATACCTAACCTAACATGACCTAACCAAAATACTAACTCCGTATATTAAATATTTGATTGAAATTAAATAAAAAAAAACAAGTTTTTTTTAACTGAAAGTAAGGAACGACGATAAAACTTAAAACTAACAGAAATTATTCCGTATATGAAAGGGGCTCTCCCCTCCTCAACGCCTCGCTCTTTACGCTAAAGTTTTTTATTGTTTAAGAAAATAGAGTTGTGAGCAAGTCAAACTTTAGCGTAAAGAGGAAGGTGGTGAGGAGGGGACAGCCCCTTTCATATACGGAATAATTACTGTTCTATTTAATTTTTAACGTCGTTCCTTACTTTCAGTTAAAAAAAACTTGTTTTTATTTTATTTAATTTTTGAACGTCTTTGAATTCATGCAGGTTTTGATTTTGGCTCACCGTACATGAATAATTAAAACAAAATTTGCATATTAATTTTACTTTTATTTGGTTAAATGGCTTTCTCGAAACTTGTTTAATTTTATTTACGAACGTTTTTATTAGTAATGAATATACGTAACTTACGAATCAACTTACGTAACGAACTTCTATATTCATATATTCTTAATATGTATATTAGGGGGTTCGCCCCCTAGTCAATACCTTGCTCTTTAAGCTAAATGTCGAATTTTTTTCCAATTCTTTAAAAATGACCCCTTAATCACAAAGGCCGTTAATTACAATGAATAGCTCTTATGAAAGTACTAAAAGATTTTTGGCTTAAAGAGCGAGGTATTGACTAAGGGACGAACCCAATCATATACGTAATATTTTCTGTTCGTTAAGTTTTGATGTTGCTCCTTACTTTCAGTTGAAAAACTTGTTTTTTTATTTAATTTCTGATCTTTTTTAAATAATGCTGGGAAATTTTGCGCCCTCTTCATAGTAATGTGCCTTCCCCCATGAACACTTCCTTCATGGAGAGATCCTCCCACATAACCCCTTACCCCCCCAACTACCAGAATCAATCCCCCCTGAAAACGTCTGTATACTTCCCAATAACCAAAACTATATGTTAACATTGGGTAAAGTTCATAACTTTCAGCCCTCCCGCCGGGGACTTAGGGGGATTAAGTCATCCTAAAGGACATAGTTATCATATTTTCGACCATGCTGAACAAAATGGCTATCTCAAAATTTTGATCTGGTGACTTTGGAAAAAATGAGCGTGGGAGGGGGCCTATTTACCCTCCATTTTTTGATCACTTAAAAAGGGCACGAGAAATTTTTATTTCCGTTCGAATAAGCCCTCCCACAATATTCTAGGACCGCTGCATCGATCGATTACCCCTGGAAAAAAAAGAAAAAAAAAGAAAAAAAAGAAGTAAACACGCATCCGTGATCTTTCTTCTGGAAAAAAAAAATGCAAATTTCCTCATTTCTGTAGGGTTCTCTAATACGCTGAATATGATGGTGTGATTTTCATTAAGGTTCTATAACCTTCAGGGGGTCTTTCCCCCTTTTTTCGAAAATCAGCTAATTTGCTCAGGCGCGTAACTTTTGATGGGCAGGAGTAAACTTGATGACACTTATATATTTGAAATCAGAATTAAAATTGAATTCTTTTGATATATTATTGTTATTATTATTTATTTATTGCCCGTCAAAAAAAGGTGCAAAAGGTACAATAGACGGAGTAATCACTAAAGAAAACAAAAAAGAAAACAAAAAAGAAGAAAAAGAAGGACACAAACACACATTGAAAATTCAAACACATGACAAAAGAAAACTCTTCATAGCATGAACACAAACAGTGACTATATGCATTACATTAATATAAAAAAACTATTATGAACAAATTGTTGACCATGGATGATTGAACTTACTTTGAAAACAGGATACAGATTTATTAATGCTAATATTAGGGTCAGCTAGCTTATGCAAATGAATAATTTTACGGTTTCTTGTCCAAGGGGGGCAAATGTAGAAGATATTTTGCAAATCTGAAGAAGATTGATTGTAGGTGCTTTTTATCTGTAACTGTAAATAATCTCCAGAAAGGAGCAATGTAAAGCAGACGTGGAAGGGCGTGTAAAGCAGAAGGCAATGTAAAGAAAGGCAATGTAAAGCAGACGTGGCGTTGTAAATGGATGTTAGAAGGTAACAGTTGAAACGTAGTTTGCGTTTTACGATTACAGCGTAAGAAATACTAATTTACGCTCAACGTGGGAAATCAGCAAACGACGTGTGTGGCCTATAGATGTGCCAGTTGGAAGGCCCAGGTATGAAATATGGTCTGCGGGTTTAACAAAAGAATTGTCCATATTTAGAAGAGAAGTAGAGGGATTTCGCCAGTTGAAAAGGATAACTTCGGATTTCTGAGGATTAAAAGACAGACCGATTTTTGAATATTCATCTTTGAGGATTTTGAAATTCTGCTCAATGCGCTGGATCGTACGGCTGAGATTCAAGATGTCATCAGCATAACAAATAAGAGACATATCAATTCTCCTAAGAATGCATGAAGGAAGACACTTTGCCTGAGCTTCCAGGACACTATTATTGAACAGGGTTGGGGAAGTGATAGCTCCCTGTCTAGTCCCTTTCTTAACGAGGATGGGGTACTGAGGTTTCACAAGCATATTCGAGGCATTCGAAGAGTTTGGCCTCACACGAGAATTAATGCAATTTCTTTTTAAGTCGGGATATGGCTTTTATAACAGCGTCACAACTAACAACAAAATCAAGGTCAGGAGATTCATCAATGAATTCGCAGAGCTCGTCACAAAATTGTGACTCTAAAACAGGATCAGGCTCAGAAAATTCATTTGAAAAATGGGATATCCACTTGGAAAAAGGTATGTCATTTGGGTCTGGCAAATTGGAGGAGACAGTACGAGGTAATATCTTCCACAGTAGATCAGGTGAATTCCTGACCTTCTCGTAATAAAGTGACTGCATTTTAGATCGATGATGGGCAAGTTCCTTGGCAAAACATTTTTTTTACAGTTTTCTCAGTTCATTGACTATTCCTTGACGGGGGCATAGGCAATATCTCCATAATTTGTACCGAAATTTAGCACGGTCACAAGCTTCAGACAGCACTAGATTTCCTGACCACCCGGGAACTTGGGTACCAACACGTATTTTTTTAAGAGAAACTGCCCTTTTTCCAGCACACAAAAGTGCATGGCAGATTTCTGCGGAGTAGATATCAAGAGTTAATCTAACCTCATTAATGTCTTTATTAGAAGACTTTTGCAGAAGATGAAATGGAACCCGGATCTTGTTTAGGATGCTATCTGAACATTCAATGAACTGAGATGTGTCAATTTTATTCCAATCGCGAGAAGTATACCACTTGTGCCGGTGAACAGAATGAGCCTGTAACACTGGAATCTGAGAAGCTTCTCGTTTAAAACTAGAAGCAATAAAAAGGTGGCCTGTAACTTGAAATTTGGAAACTATCTCAACACAAGGTATATCAAGGTTATATGACACAACATGGTCGAGGTTAGATGTGCAAGAGGAAGAATGAATGTAAGTAAACTGAGCAGATTTCTGCTGAACTTTAAAATCATCACCAAATATTCCTAATAGTAAAGAAGCGCGGATAGAAGCTGAAGACAACCTGCAATTTAAATCACAATTAAAATCACCTACGATCAAACACGGGATTTTCAGTTTAAGGACACCACGAAGACAAGAGCTAAGTTTACTAACTGCTACTGCGAAATCTCTCTCCGAATCTTCATCTTTGTAATCAGGGGGTGAATACAGATTTATTACTACGCACTCGCCAACTCAAACAGCTAAAAACTATCACTAGAAAAGAAAACACTAGAATTAAGATTTGATGCTACATAAGTAGCAATACCACTAGAAGCTCTGCCTTTAGAAGCACTATGTTTAGCTGGAACCGAAAAAGTTTTGAAGGTGGCACTAATGTCAAGTAAACCAAGGCTGTGGTTGGTCAGGATATGTTCCTGCAAACACAGAATATCATGATTATGAAGTATATTTTCAAGAATAGGTATTTTTTTGTAAGACCACCATTAATGTTCCAAGAGAGAAAACGAATATCCATTTATCTACTTAGCTACCCGTTTATCGGTTTGAGCGTTGCCAGGGACATTTGATACTGTAACAGGTGTGATTAGACTCTTTACATGTAATGCAAAGCATGTTCCGAACACATAGATTATCCCTGGTGGAATTGTGCTCCGTGGAACCACAGTGAGAGCAGAGTTCTGCTTTCTTACAATCAGCAGCAAGATGTCCTTGTTGATGGCATCTGAAACACCGTCTAGGTATGAATATGAAATTCTGGACAGTTTACTTTTCATAACCCACATTCACAGAATTTTTCAGAAAAGAATCGAGATCACTCCGTTTTTAAAAGTAAATCTTGTGGACACGTGACTTGCCACACTGCAAAGCTTTGACGCATTTTGTAATAGTTTTCTCTAGATCTTTTTCGTTCATTTCTGTCGGTACGCCTTTTATTACACCGATGAAAGCGGGGGATTTAACAGAGGCTAAAAGGCCAGGTTGGAACTTTTTTATCTGGTCAGCAATTGAAGAGGCAGTGGTTTTACTTTTTACGACAATTTTCCATTCTGATGAAGAACGTTTCACACCTCTGAAATATCATTTGCAGCTTCAGGACATATTTTATCAACAAAATCTTTCCTTAATAGTGGAGATGAAAGATTGGCCGGGCAATTTTTTAACACAACAGCATAGGTAGGAGGCTTGGATTGGTTCTTGGAGCAAGACGACTGAGTGGAAGAGGGCCAAGCAGAAGTTGCCTGTACTGCGAGATGTTGCTTATTTAACTCAGACAAACTGTCAATTTTACGGGAAAGTTCATTCATGCGACAGGCTAACGTTGCAACGATCGCATCACCAATTGTTGAAATTTCACACGGTGAGTATATCACGAATTTCGGGATCTTACGTTTTTCTTTCGATGCCATAGATAACCACTTACAAATGTCAAGGACATTTTCATCGTCTTTTTGGTATTTAATTAAACGTGTTCCAATTTCTAGCACCTGATGTAAAACCTCCTTTGCCCTTATAATGGTTTCATGACTGAAAAAGCTTGTTGACTTAGCAATTATTGTTTCTACTTTGATACCATCGATCATCGATCGAGAAATAAAATTCAATATTGGATTTAAAATAATATCCGAGTCGTCCGTTGTTTCATAATTGCATTTACGGTAATAATATTCAATAGATAAAAGTCCCCTCCAAATCAATGCCAAAAACCGTCGCTAATATAAACTCAATCCATTCAAGCAGGCAGTGACGTCACAGTGGAGTTATAGCTTTGTAGTCCGAGAAATTGTTTTCAAGGTCAGTAGAGATGGGGGTACCAGCGCTGACAGGAGTCCATATATGGGCATAGCCTCCCTAGGGAGAATGATTGCGTAATGGGGTCAATGACCTCTTTTTCCAAGGTCGATTTATTTGATGTTTCTATGTGTAATAGGCCCGGGACGAAGGTTGCACATGCGCATTGAATTCTAACGGGAGCAATGTTATTGATCTAGGACTCGAGGGGGAAGTGAATTTCCGAGAAATTGATTGCGTAATCGAAGGGGAAGTGAATTTCCGAGAAATTGATTGCGTAATCGAAGGGGAAGTGAATTTCCGAGAAATTGATTATGTAATCGAAGGGGAAGTGAATTTCCGAGAACTTGATTGCGTAATCGAAAGGAAAATTATTGATTCACGAGCAGGGGGAATTATGAAACAAACATGGCTTCTTTAATCTGTGATTTACATAATCGCTAGGGGGAATTATTGATTCACGAGCCTGGGGAATTATGAAACAATATGATCATAGAGTCCATCGGGAGACCGATTACGTAATCGCTCAATGACCTCTTTTTCCAAGGTCGATTTATTTGATGTTGTTTGGCTAGACTGCCCTGAGAACTTGATTTACATAATCGCTAGGGGAAATTATTGATTCACGAGTGGGGGAATTAAGAAACAAACATGGCTTCATTGTTATTTGGCTAGCCTGTCCTGAGAAATTGATTTACATAATCGGATTATTAATGAGATTTCAAAATATAAAAAAGATAATCTCCCACTGAATCTAGGTCAGGAATTACAATCACTTACATTCCTTATGAAGTTAAATAAAAAAAAAGGTTTTTTTTAACTGAAAGTAAGGAACGACGTTAAAACTTAAAACAAACAGAAATTATTCCGTATATGAAAGGGGCTGTCCCCTCCTCAACGCCTCGCTCTTTACGCTAAAGTTTTTCATTGTTTAAAAAAAATTGAGTAGTGAGAAAGTCAAACTTTAGCGTAAAGAGCGAGGTATAGAGGAGGGGACAACCCCCTTCATATAGGAAATAATTTATGTTCGTTTTGAGTTTTAATGTCGTTCCTTACTTTCAGTTAAAAAAAAACTTGTTTTTTTATTTAATTTCTGAACATTTTTGAATTAATGGAGGTTTTGATTTTGGCTCTCCGTACATGAATAATTAAAAAAAAATTGAATATTAATTTTACTTTTATTTGGTTAAATGGCTTTCTCGAAACCTGTTTAATTTTATTTATGAACGTTTTTATTAGTAATAAATATACGTAACTTACGAATTAACTTACGTAACGAACCTCTATATCCTTATATTTTTAATACGTATATTAGAGGGTTCGCCCCCTAGTCAATACCTTGCTCTTTAAGCTAAAGTTTGAATTTGTTCCAATTCTTTAAAAATGACCCCTTAATCATAAATACCGTTAATTAGAATAAATAGCTCTTATGAAAGTACTAAATAATCTTTGGCTTAAAGAGCGAGGTATTGACTAGGGGATGAACCCCATCATATACGTACTGTTTTCTGTCGTTTTAAGTTTTGATGTTGCTCCTTACTTTCAGTTAAAAAACTTGTTTTCTTATATATAATTTCTGATCTTTTTTTAAATAATGCTGGGAAATCCGGCACCCCCTTCATAGCAATGTCCCTTCTCCCATGAAAACTTCCTTCATGGTATGATCATCCCACATAACCCCCGACCCACTCCCCCCACCCCCACTACCAGAAAAAATCCCCTCTGAAAACGTCTGTATACTTCCCAATAACCAATACTATATGTTAACATTGGGTAATCTTCATAACTTTCAGCCCTTCCCCCGGGGACTTCGGGGGATTAACGTATCCTAAAAGGCACTTTTCTCATAATTTAGACCCCGCAGAACAAAATGGCTCTCTCAAAATTTTGATCGGTTGACTTTGGAAAAAAAATAGCGTTGGACGAGGTCTAATTGCTTTCCATTTTTTGGTCACTAAAAAAGGGCACTAAAACTTTTAATTTCAGTTCGAATAAGCCCTCCCACGATAATTTAGGACCACTGGGTCGATACGATCACCCCTGGGGAATAAAAAAAACAAAAAACAAATAAACACACATCCGTGATCTTTCTTCTGGCAAAAAATGCAAAATTCCACATTTTTGTAGATAGGAGCTTGCAACCTCCGCAGTAGGGTCTTTGATACGCTGAATATGATGGTTTGATTTTAATTAGGGTTCTATAGCTTTTGGGGGGTCTTTTCCCCTTTTTTCAAAAATCAGCCAAATTTTCTCAGGCGCGTAACTTTTGATAGGTAAGACTAAACTTGATGAAACTTGTTTATTTGAAATCAGCATTAAAATCTGATTCTTTTGATGTATCTATTGGTATCAAAATTCCGTTTTCTACAGTTTCCGTTACCATTGAGCCGGGTCGCTCCTTACTTACAGTTCGTTACCACGAACTGTTTGATATACTTGGGTTGCGCAATAAATTATCCTTTTTGTCACCTCAAATATAATCCGATTACAACTGCTATTTATTTGGATAGATGTTCACAGCACGGGAGCTGAATTGGTATCAAAATCCCGTTTTCTAGAGTTTCGCTTACCATTGAGCCGGGTCGCTCCTTACTTACAGTTCGTTACCACGAACTACTTGATATACCTACAACGTAGTTCTTTCACCGAGCCTAAGCTAATTGTCTCTGATTAAAGGCAGCTAAACCGGTATTTCGTATATTCAACAGAGCAAACTTCTCGAATGTGTTCTGGATATTTAACAAGCACAGTTTTTCTATATCATTTTATTCAAGGCTTGTCTTGAAGTTTGAAACCTATTCTCGTTTCTTCTTTTTCTGCAGAGTGAGATTCACAAAATGTACAAATATCTAAAAATAGTTGCCAGAATCTAATCGTTTATTGAAACATAATAATGTTTGCTTTGGAGAATGAATATTCATTTTTTGTTAAACTTTTTTTTGCCTATTTTGGCCCATAACAAATAACAAGTGATTGTTTTATTTTTATTCTGATTATTTTGTATTTCTTATATATGTATATAAATTTTATCTTGCATAACATGATCAAAATTGATATTTAATAAACATGAATTTTAAAACCGAAATATCGCTATACATCATTAAGAGCTGAAAGCTATAGAACAGTAATAATACCACCCTTTTATAGTATTAAATTTATACAACATCATGATTGTATTTTCAAATAAAGGTAAAGAGGGAGATTAAAACTTATAACAAACATAAATTATTCTGTATATGAATGGGAGTGACCCTCCTCATGACTTCACTTTGTGCCCACAATTTGATTGTGCTGTGTTAAGGCATCCCTCCTAAGTTTCATCTTCGGGTCCTACGCTCAAGAAGCTCCACTTGCAGTATCACATTCTCCACTTGTGTTTCATTAAATGGATTTATAATAAATGGTGGTTTTTCCATCTTTAGAAAATTTTGAAATCTGATTCTAAAGTCATGATGCAGTGCAATTAAATGTTTTAATTAATTGCACTTAAAAAATTAAATGTTAAAAAATTTTGAAATCTGATTCTAAAGTGCATCATGCAGTGAAAACCTGATAAGAAATTCCTAAGAAACTCATTAAGAAATTCCACCTGCGGCAAGTTTGAAAACCGGGGGAATTTGCGTCAATTGATATTTTTCTTAATATATTTCAATTCTCCAAAAAAAGCTGAAATTACATGCTCTTGAAATTTCAATTGAGGCTGCCACCTTGTAAGCTATTGTCCAAAATTTTGAACAAATATGTCAAATACGTGATGTTTCTAATAGATCAGGTTTTCTTTTAAATCTGGATCTTTACTCTCCAGAAGAATCCCCCCTCATATTCAAAATAATTTCTGTTCATTTTAAGTTTTAATGCTCCTCCTTACTGTCAGTAAAAAAATTTTGTTTTTTATTATTTAATCACCATAAGAAAATGATTATTTTAATGTATGTATTGGTACTAAAACTTATTTTTTTGAGTTTGATTGGTACTTATGTGTTGTATAATAAATACACTCTCGAGAAATGAAATTTGGTGAATGCTAATGAAACAAAACAAAATATGAAGAAAATTATGATGAAAAAGTAGAACAAAGGATTATAGAAGGGGGCCGCCCTGAGCGCATTATATTAAATGCATAACATAAACTAAACTAACCAAAATACCAACTAAATATTTAATTAAAATATAGCTATAATGTAGTTTCCCACCGAGCCGAAGCTAATTGTCTGGTAAACATTGTGAAAACCGGGTATTGTCTCATATTCGCGATACAAGCTCTCGAGGGTGTATTATATAACACATAAGTACCGTTTGGTTACTGTTACCATGAGTTGCTCCTTGCTTACAGCTTGTTACCACCAACTGTTAGATAAAAAACGGCAACAATATTTCCATTTAAACGTCAATAAAAACAAAATTACCGTCCTCCCCTTTCTTGTCAATAAAAACAAAATTACCGGTGTCACCGTCCTCCTCTTTCTGGTAAATTTCTTGACCATGGTCATGAGACACATATCCGTCTTTGCGCCGTTAAGCATATGAATGAAATCTTTTATCAAACAGTTCGTGATAACGAACTGTAAGTAAGGAGCGACCCGGCTCAATGGTGACCGAAACTCTAAAAAGCGGAATTTTGATACCAATAGATACATCAAAAGAATCAAATTTTAATTCTGATTTCAAATATATAAGTTTCATCAAGTTTAATCTTACCCATCAAAAGTTACGTGCCTGGGAAAATTTGGCTTATTTTCGAAAAAAGGGTAAAAGAACCCCTTAAAAGTTATAGAAACTTAATGAAAACCACACCATCATATTCAACGTATCAGAGAACCATACTGTAGAGGTTTCAAGCTCCGATCTACAGAAATGTGTAATTTTCCATTTTTTGCCGGAAGAAAGATCACGGATACGTATTTATTTGTTTGTTTTTTTCTTTTTCCCAGGGGTGATCGTATCGACCCAGTGGTCCTAGAATATCGTGGGAGGGCTCATTGGAACAGAAATTAAAAGTTCTAGTTTCTTTTTAAGTGACCAAAAAAATGAAGGGCAACTAGGCCCCCTCCCACGCTCATTTTTTTCCCAAAGTCACCCGATCAAAATTTTGAGATAGCCATTTTGTTCAGTATGGTCGAAAATATTGTAACTATGTCTTTTAGGATGACTTAATCCCTCAAAGCCCCCAGGGGGAGGGCTGAAAGGTATGAACTTTACCCAATGTTAACATATAGTATTGGTTATTGTGAAGTATACAGACGTTTTCAGGGGGAATTTTTCTGGTAGTGGGGGGTGGGGGTGGGTCGGGGGTGATATGGGAGGATCTTTTAATGAAGGAAGTTTTCATGGGGGAAGGGAAATTGCTATGAACGAGGCGCCGGATTTCCCAGCATTATTTAAAAAAAGATCAGAAATTATATGATTGGCTATATGATTGGGTTTACCTTCTAGTCAATGCCTCGCTCTTTAAGCCAAAGATTTTTTAGTACTTTCATAAGAGCTATTTATTCTAATTAACGGCCTTTGTGATTAAGGGGTCATTTTTAAATAATTGGAATAAAATTCGAACTTTAGCTTAAAGAGCAAGGTATTGACTAGGGGGCAAACCCCCTAATATACGTATTACAAACATATGAATATAGAAGTTCGTCACGTAATTTAACTCGTAAGTTACGTGTATTTATTAATAATAAAAAAGTTTGTAAATAAAATTAAACAAATATCGAGAAAGCCATTTAACCAAATCAAATCAAGATTAATATGCAAATTTCGTTTTAATTATTCATGCAGGGTGAGCCAAAATCAAAATCTGCATTAATTCAGAAACGTTCACAAATGAAATAAAAAAAAAAATTTTTTAATTGAAAGTAAGGAACAACGTTAAAACTTAAAACGAACAGAAATTATTCCGTATATGAAAGGGGCTGTCCCGCCCTCAACGCCTCGCTCTTTACGCTAAAGTTTGACTTTCTCACAACTCAATTTTTTTTAAACAATAAAATTTTGTTTTAATTGCACATTTTTTAAATTAACTTTAACAAAAATCCCACCATCAGATTCAGCTTATCAAAGAACATTATTAAAGAAGCTTGAAACTCCCATCTGCAAAAATGTGGAATTTCGCATTTTAAAATAAAAGCTGCATTAACTAAAAAACGATCAGAAATTTAATAAAAAAAACAAGTTTGTTAAACTGAAAATAAGGAGCGACATTAAAACTTAAAACGCACAGAAATTATTCCGTATATGAAAAAGGCTGTCCCCTCCTCAATGCCTCGCTCTTTACGCTAAAGTTTGACTCTTTATCAAAACTCTATTTTTTAAAACAATAAAAACTTTAGCGTAAAGAGCGAGACGTTGAGGAGGGGACAGCCCCTTTAATATACGAAATAATATCTGTTCGTTTTAAGTTTTAATGTCACTCCTTGCTTTCAGTTTAAAAAACTTGTTTTTTTTATTTAATATCTCAAAAGAAGTGATGCGCAATTAAATATCATTGTACATAATTTTATGAAACATTAAGTAAATCAAGTTAGTTAGATAAAGCTTAACAACAAATGTTTACATTAATCATTTGTCTTGACTGTGTGACCTTTTAGGAATGAAAAGGGCCAACATGTGGTGTTCCTTACTCTTAAACTGGACAAAAAATAAATTAAAGAAATTAACATAAAAAAGGGCTTTTTCTAAGTGAAAAAAATACTCGACAAAACAAAGTGAATATTTCAGGAGAACAACCATTTCCCTTTTTCAGCGCTATAAGAGAAAGTTACGTGATGATAATATACAGCGTATAAAGCAAACTAACAACACATTAAATCAAAACAAACAGAATTAATAAATTAATGTAGATGGCATTGCTACGTTGCGAAAATGGGAGTAAATAGTACATAGAAAAAAATAGGGACATGTTTTTGTTGAAGTATTAAATCCAAATCCAAGCCCTCCCAAGAACCAAAAATGTAAAGATAAAAAAATAATTATTTCTGGTAGAGTGTTTCGACGGCTGATCTACCTTAAATACGGGAGATACTATTATGCCTATTTTATATACTGGTTAAAAAAGGGCATCAGAATTATCAAGCTACTTTCCAACTCTAGATGCCTTTCAAGGCCGTACCCAGGATTTTTTTTTTCTCGGAGCGAGTTTTACTCAAAGATTTTTTTTTGGGGGGGTCTACACACAAAAAAAAAACACATACAAAATTTGTTTATATACATTTTTGTTACGTTTTTACGAGTCAAACCAACATTTCGGGGGGGGGGGGGCTAAACCTCAAAATCAAAAATTAAATTTTTTTAAAGACAAAAACGAGCCACTCACTAATATCGACAATTAACAAAACAATGCTCTCACTTGATACTAGGTGAGTGACCTTATCCTGGGTTAACTGATGAAATTATCCTCTGAAACTGGAAAATTCATTATGAAGATTTTCGATACTTAGTTTTACGACAAGTTTTACGATATGAGTTTTTTTTTACCCTCAAATCAATTGACTATATCAGAATTCTTAGTCGATTGCAAATTTGCCCTCTCTGGGGCAAAATCGTACATCGGTTTCACAAAATAGTAGAAAGCGCAACTTTCTTATGGAAAAATCCTTTAGGATACTCATAAAGGTTACCAGAACTTATAATTTACGCTTGAATGAGGACTATCTCAATTTCCTAGGACCATCAGCTTGATACAATCACCCCTCGAGAAAGCAAAAAAGAAAAAAAATGTATCGTAGCTTAACAGATATGAATGAAGTAGAGTGGCACTCCCTAGGAAATATATTAGCCAAATGAGCCTCATCCCCCCAACAAAATTAGAACATTTAAAATCATGAACAGAAAAATCATTTCGGTATTTCCACCCCCTCCCACCAATTTTTAAGGAGCTTTTTCCAGCGGTGGTTAACGTTTTGAAGCATTGTTATGCAAAATTATATCTTTAGCGCAGAAACCAGGGGGATGAAGGGTAGGGTAGATGAATCTGAATGCGATACTAAAAACGGACAGAAACAAAAAAAAAACACAATTTTTTTTTAAGGAACTAAAAAGCAATTTCAAAACGAAGATAAATTGTCTTGTTTATCCAAAAGGCTACTAACCCCTAAATCCTCCCACTCTTTACGCTAAAGTTTCAAGATAATGTAGATATTGACTAGGTTCTCACTAAAAGTATGTAATTAGCTTAAGTGTAAAGACAAGGCTTTAGGAGGTTGAATCCCCTTTCATAGATAATATAGCTTCTGCTCGTTTTATAAGAAAAAAAATAAAAAATTTTTAATTAAAAAATTCAATAGAAAAAACTTATCTTATCTCGATTAAACATGGTAAAGATCAGCATCTAGGGCTTTACTCGCACCTCTAGGCGGCTCGAGCACGATCCAACAGCAGATTCAATATTTACTTATAGACGCAAAAGCATTTGAAACCAAGTCGAGACTTCGAAACCTACTTGTATTCCCTAAAAACATCAAATAATTACATTGCACTACTAGTTACCGATTTTTATATAAGTATTAGAAAAAAATAATTTAAAATTAGATTCTTTAATATTTAATGTTACATAGGTGAAACCAAGTTTCGCGTTCAAGAGAAATCTGACTTGTCTACCCGTGAAAAAATCTAATGTCGCTTATGTTTATACATTCTCCGGAGTATTCCCATCTCGGTCCGGCTTTGTATAATGGTTGAGATAGGGAATGATCCTATTATTGTCTATTATTTATATACAGTGCTTTCAACCCTGTAACAGTGCCTGGTTAATCTTTACTTTCGTAAATACATCATTTTGTGGCTTGTCCATAGTCGAGGGTTGCCGAAATCGTTGAGAATCGTCACAATAGAAAGTTTGCGGGCAAACATCCATGAAAAGTAGTAATTGGCGTACTTGTTCGATTTATGCTTTTTGCACACTGGACATTTTATGCATATTGCTTCTGGAGTTTCTAAATTCCACGTGATACGGACCGCACAAGTTTTTATCCCTGAGAGAGGTTGTATATTTTGATCGGCACATGTTGCCCAAGGGTTGCAGTTGCTGCAGGGCTTTGTACCTGTGGCCTAGTTTGGTTAGTTAGCCTGCTCAAACCCTCTATATGGCTTTGTTTTGAGGAGGGGATGGATCCTCAATTTCCGTTTATTCACTATGGAGCTTTCAATTCAACATGTACCTAAAATTCCTTCCCTGGCCTCCTTTAGAATTTTCAAGGTAAAATTTTCCAAGGGGACTAAGAATTAAAAGTACTTTTCTGCTAGAAATTAAAAAATATTTTTCAAATATTGTAGAAGAGAGTCATATCCAATAAGAGAGTCATACTTACTCCCACCATTTACCCGTGCCATTTAAACATTTTGCCTCTCAATTACTCGGTCTTTGCAATTTTCTACAATTAGCCATGTCTTGATGCCTACTGCAAAATCCTTGATTTTCACTGCTGTATGTTTTGGGTCTTCTCGGGGAGGGGATTTAAAAGGACGACATGCACCCATTACGTGCCAATATATTTAGCTTAAAAAACAAATGTTTGTTTTTATTTAGCATAGAACTTTGAGGAACTAAATTAGCAAATTACGCAGACCAAACTTTGTAAAAATAATTAAATTAGCTCGCTACGAATGATGTACTCTGATCGCCATGACAGCCAGTGGGGGAAGAACTTATTTGAATAATTTGGGATAAGTAGTTTTTTCCAAAAGCAAGGGGTAAGAGAAGAAACTTTCAATTTGTTTTCCATCTAGTGTTAAGAATTATAAGGATCCTAAACGTTAAAGGGTTTTGTTTTTATTGGGGGATATTAACAAGGATTTGTCAGTAATATTAAAATATATCAAAAAGAAGAGAGAGGATCTAATACCTTCGTCAGTGTTTTAAATTGTCAAGTGTTCTTAAGTTTTGCTCTATTGAAAACTCGGCAATATCTTTTCGGCTCCATTAAAATTTTGGTAGCAAGAGAGAGATATCTTCTGTACTTAAATTGCTGCACAGAGGACTGACTGTATTGGTGTTAGGTGAATTTCCAAAAGAGGAAGAGAGTAAAATTTATAAAGAGTAGAATTTATAGAATTATAATTTCTATTGGGTACTTGTCGGTTATATAAAACACACTCGAGAATTTTGATCGCTAATGATGCGAACATAAGCCAAGAAACTGGCCAAGCAACTTCTTTATTCGAGAAACTTATCTTTGAATGGATTGGAAAATAAATTTTAGCTATATTTTATTCAAGTATTTAGTTGGTATTTTGGTTAGGGTTGGTTACGTATTTAATATATGCTATGATTTACCCCCCCCCTCCCCTCCCTCCCCCCTAATGTGTAAGTATATAGCAGAAATTTGCTTCTAAACTGATATATTTTCATCATAATTTGTTTTATTTCCCTAGCATTAACCAAACTTAACTTCTTGAGTGTGTTTTATATAACCGACAAGTACCTTCAATTGTTTCAAATCTTTTAGACAAACCTTATTTTGTAGATAGTGGAACTAGGGGAAACACAAGTGAGAACCTTCCAAAGTCATGTTACATTTTATCTAGTTTATATTTTAATTTCTTATAATTGTTTGTTTACATGCTATTGTTTACTTATCATTTGTCTATTTACATGTTTGTATTTTGATTTTCCAGAAGAAACCATAATGGAGGATGATTTGTTTCTCAACAATGAGATTACTAGTTTAATTTCACAACCTAATCAAAGGCTCTGCATGATTTTCAAGTCCAAAGAGAACCTCGGCTCACTTTATAAAACACTGAAAACTATAGAGGTAAGTTATAAATCAAAATACGAAAATACATCAATTATTTTATTTATTTATTTAATTATTTATTACCCGTCAAAAAAAGGTACAAAAGACGGAGTATCACTAAAAAAGAAAAACACACACAAAAAACAAATTACAACACATTACACATAATCGAACAAATTACAAAGACGAGAAACAAAAACTCAATTATACACTGCACTGCAGGTACGTAAGAAATTTTACTTTTTAAACTACCAACTACTGAAGAAACATAAGCAATATGATTGATAACTCCAATTCAACTAACCTAACTTACAGCAAAATACTTGATAACTTCAATTCATAATCAACGGACTCAATCAACTAGTCTAAATATGACAAGAGACGGTAAAAAGACTAAATATGACAAGAGATGTGCAAATAAAATTAAATGGACAGTGATTTACTGCCTTAGCAAACGGCACCAAGGGTGGGAAGAGACTTTCTTGTTGTACCGTTTAATTTGTTCAATTATAGCTGCCGTTGGGTCCGCAGTTTTAAAATTTTTAATAAGGTGCGAATTTCTTGTCCACGGCGGGGGCCGCAACAAGAACTTCGCATACATAAAAAACGCGGATCTGAGCTTTCTTTTCTCTGGCTCGGGAAACATTCTCCAAAAAGGGATTAGGTACAGGAACTGGGGAAGGGATACTGCGTTATAAAGTCGAGCCAGAATTAAACGGTTGAAACGGATTTTAGATGTGACTACTCTGCTGTAAGCAAAAGCCAGGCATTTACGTAGATGATCAAATAAGAAGGGAGCGGGTAGTTTTTAAATCCTTTCCAATTGGTAAACCAAGGTAAATAATTTTCGAGACAGGGGCTACAGATAGTTCTCCTAGGCTCAGAGACGAGACCTCTTCTTGGCGCAAGATGAACATAAGAATATCCGATTTCTGCGGGTTACATTCAAGGCCAATGTGCCTGTAGTTTGATTGTAGTGTGGAGAAGGTGGTCTCTGTACCTGCGACTGTGCGGCTGGGGCTCAGACTGTCATCGGCGTAGGCTATCATTGTAACGTCTATGCCACGAGCTATGCATGTTGTTTCGATAGTAGCCTGTGCTTCAATAATACAACTATTAAAGGCACATGGAGATTTGACTGACCCTTGTCGAACACTGTTTTCTAATGGGACAACAGGATTCCCTTGGTAGGACAGCATCACGTCTGGTGTATGTTCAGTTAGGGCTTGACCATGGCCAGGAAGTAGGAGTTCAGCCTGTAGGTTTTCGTACATGTCTTTAATGGGTAGTAGGATGTCCTTCTGCACACCTCTCTTTCCCATATCCAGAATGAGTTGGTCGTGGAGAAGTGAGTCGTAGGCACAGTAGACGTCATGTAGACCTATAACAATGGACTCCTTTGATTCATAAGCGTCAATCAAGACTGAAGCCAAAGCAGAAATGGCGTGGCCACAACCAAGATCCCTCTGGAACCCAAACTGGGAAGGAGGAGTCCAACATTTTTCCCAGATTTCATCAATGACCCAGAGTTCGAATATTTTGCAAAGCGTTGGTGCTACTGTGATCGGTCTGAACGAAGCACATTCCGAAGTATTTTTTCCTTTCTTCGGGACTGGCCTAAGCGACTCATTACTGAATGCCGATGGTACGAGTCCAGTAGTGAAGATCATCTGAAAGAGAAGAGTTAGGTGTCTCATGAAGGTTGGGCTGCAATGGCTAAGGTGAAGGGCGGATACACGGTCAATGCCAGCCGATTTCTTCTTTTTCAACCGTCGGACCGCGGACACAACCTGTGATTGGGTAACCATGAAATTTGTATCTGGAATTGATGAGAGGAGGGATGAAAGCTTTTCTTGAACAGAAATGTTAAGATCCTGTTTTGAGGCTGCAAACTCATTAAAGTAATTGTTTATCCATGTTAAAGATGGGATATCCAACTTGGGATCTGCTGACTCCTTCTTATCAAATATTTTTCATAACAGATTAGGATTTTTAATTACTTTTTCAGAAAGCTCATATTTCAACTGCAAACGGTGACGAACAAGTTCCTTCCCAAACCTACGCTTAGATGCGAATCTAATCTCTTTAACTACTCCTGAGTGTGGTCTACCACATTTTTTCCATATCTCGTACCAGAAGGTAGCTCGTTCGCATGCTAATTGTAACAAAGGATTAGAAGACCATCCCTTTTCTTGAGTTTTTTTTTCTGGCACGAGACTTGGGTACTCCCTGAGATTCGGCAAACAGAAGAGCATGGGTTAGTTCGGCGTAATAAATATTAAGACATAACCGCGCATCACTTTCATCACGATGAGAGAATTTCATAAGAAGGTCAAGCGGTACGCGAGTTTTTGACAGAACAAGATCACAAGAATCTTGAAACTTTTCTTAATCAATTTTACGCCAAACCGGAACCTCATGCCACCTCTGAGTGAATATCGACGAATTATTCGCAGCGGAAAACGAGGTAGGCCTACTGATAATACACTGAACTGGGAAATGATCCTAAGTGAACCTATTTGGAAGGACAAGAACCTCACGTACTGGCAAATAACTAGAGCTAACAATATGGTCTAGATTGGACGTAGAACCAGATTGGTGGATATACGAAAAGTTTCTGTTCTTCCGGTGAATAATAAAACGGTTCTCAAGTATCCATATTAGAATGCAATAACGACTGTTTTGGGCACTAATATCAACTTCTAAATCACAGTTAAAGTCACCCACTATTATGCACTCAAGGGACTCGCGTTCGGCTTTTTTAAGGCAGCCAGCTAGTTTGGCAGCACTTATAGCAAAAGCACTATCAGATTTGTCGTCACGGTAATCAGTTGGAAGGTAAACATTTATAACTAGCAAGTTATCTAGTCTAGTTGCAAGAAAATTGTCAGTGTTCTCGTACAATTCGCACGCGAGACGATTGCTAACCAACGTGGCAACACGGCCAGACGGACGGCCCCGCGGAGATGAACGTTTTGCAGGCACGGAGAACACTGAATAGGCCGACCAGAGATTTAGTAGGTTTAGGTTAGCTTCTGTGATGAAATGTTCTTGCAGGCATATCACATTATATTTATTCACAAACTGGTCAACCAAAAGAGACCGCTCGGAAAAATTTCCGTTTATATTCCAAGAAATTAGTGAAATTTAGAGATTTCGTTATTCATCATGTTAATGAGTTACCTTTTGCTGGTTTTTCGGACACTTTACGCAATAGCAGGTATGACCCGCTTTCTTGCAGGAAACGCAAAACATAGCACGAGTACACTTTTCTGCATCGTTCTTTTTGGAGATGTGATCAGACGCGCCTCATCTGGAGCAGACAGGGCTCTTGGAGCGCTCGGCAGCTAGGTGACCATGGTTGTGGCATGAGTAGCAACGACGGGGTAAGAAAAGGAATTCATCAGTGGGCAGTTTTTCGTAATAGATTTTCACAGAGTCCTTAAGAAATTTATCCAAATCCGATCAACAGCTGAAAAATACTTTGAACGAACGGGAACTGCCAAGCTGTTCAGACTTGGTAGCTCTGGGGATCAGCGCAGTTAGCTCATCCGCCAATACGTCAGAGGGGACTTGTTTCACTACACCAGTATAGTTAGGGCTCTTTATGGCAGCAGAGATCTGCGGCTGGTTGGTCTTGATTGACTCAACAATGGTTTCAGCTGTGTTTTATGAGCGAACTACTAGTTTCCAGTGCGATTTGACTCTCCGTAATTCAGATATGTCACTCGTATCCGCACATACCGAATCTTTGAATCTCTTCCTAGCAATTGGGGTATCAAGCGACTCGGACAGATTTTTCAGTACAATTGCATAGGAGGGCTTATCAGGCTGGTTTGAAGCGCTTGGCCATTCGATGGGTTTGTTGGCATTATTCCCTCCAGTTTTTCTCGTCTTTCCATACTACGGCTTACGAAGTTCAACACAGTATTCAAGAATAATTTGTCCTCCGTTTCCGTCGACATTCCGAAATTATTATTATTATTTATTTTTAACCCACACTGTACAGAGGTACAATACGTAGAGTATCACGAGGAAAAACACATAAAATGCAACACAAATCAATATAGAAATCAAAGATCACCAGTTACAGAGTAACACATAAAAATTTAAAAGCAACTAAAGCAAAAGAGAAATAACATGAAAGGAGGGGTAAAAGAAGAAGAGAAAAAAAAACTCACAACTTGCAGAATCTAATAAGCAGTAATATACAAAAATATGGACACAAGCCGTCATTTTTATTATCTTTATTTGATTTTTACTCATTCTTTACAATATTAAAAAATGTGGAGTGACCAAACAGAGAAAAACAAACAAACAAATAAAAGAAAAATAACTTGCGACTGAAAAAACCTGATAAGGTGATGGTGCGGAGAAAAACGAATACAAGCGGTATTTGAAAGTTTTCTGTGTAGTGCTTCCAGTTTTTCAGTAGTATTAGGAACAAAAAATTTATTAATAATTACCTGGTTTTTGGTCCAAGGTGGAAGAAACAACAAAAATTTACAAAATCTAAAATAATTAATCCGGATTCTTTTTAACTCATTTTTCTTAAGAAGGCGAAAAACTCCAGAAGCAAAAAGAATTGAATGGTCACAAAAAGTTGAGTAGAGCTTGGCTAACACGAGTTTATTATATTTACCTCTATTGGCAACAATCTTAGCATATCCTAATTTAATTTTCATATCAGTATCTGAGACTGTGCGCTGGCGCAAGCTCGGAAGACTATTAGTAATAGAAATACCGAGCCATCGAAGAGAATCTACGAGAGAGATAGTAAAGTCACGGCAGCGAAGGAAAGTACTAGAAATGTTATTAAGAGAAAGAAATTTACATTTATCTACATTAAGAGAAAGGCCTATGTCTGAAAAAGAAGTGGCAACACAAGAAACTATGTTAGATAAATCAGTTTCAGTACAGCTTATAAGAAGCAGATCATCAGCGTCGGCCAATAATGATGAACAGAATTAGAGTACCAGTATCGAAGAAGCAAAATAACCGATAGATTGACACCGCAACCACGAAGAGCAGAAAAAAGCTGACTATGACATACACTATCAAAAGCTTTTGATAGATCTAAAGTACAAAGATATATACTCCTTCCCTTAGAAGAATTTTCAAGGAGCAAAGAAGATAATACACGATGTGCGTGTTGACAACCTACTTCGGGCTTAAATCCAAACTGGTTATCTCTCTCAAGCATATTATTAGTCACAAAAGGTAGTAATACATGCTCAAGAACTTTACTAAAAGAGACAGAAATAGGTCGGTAAGAAGAGCAAATTAAAGGAGAATTTACCTTCTTTAAAATTGAAGAAACAGTACCACACAAAAAACTCTCCGGTACACTAAAAGTACAAATACACATCTGGAGAAGTAGGTGTATATGGTCAATAAGGGGGGAGCAATCTAATAAAAGGTGAAATCTAGATATACCATCATATCAACATTATCTGATTTAAGTTTCTTAATTGCTTCTACTACGGATGAAAGAGAAATGGGAACACAAAGACGCTGAGATAGAGGGGGTACTAAAAATAGCGGAAAGGGAATGAATATACAAAGAATGCAAACGGTAATTAACATTAGAAAAAATAGACGAGTAATGGCCATGCCAAGCAGATGCAGGAAGACAATCACTACTTGGCACATCACTTCTAATCGACTCAGAATTAATAACTTTTCGCCATTCTCTCTTTGACACTGAAAAATCCATATCACGATAACGCATTGACTTAAGATATCTTTTATATTCACTGCGCGTCTTACGCTTAAGGTCAGATACAATTCTACAAGGCGGTCTATCACATTCATTCCATACTTCTAACCAAAGCTTAGCTTTATTTTTCAAAGTTTTTAAATTAGGATCTAAAGACCAAATAGGTTTTTGCATACCACATCTAACACGTTGCAGCGGCAGTGCAACTGCCTCGGCATCATTTAGACATTTAATTATTTTATTATAATAGCAATCCAGGTCCTTTTTGCAATTCATTTGTATAGAGCTCTGAAGCAGATGATAGGGAACTCGTATAGCAGACAGCAAGTTTGTTAGTGTAAACGCATAGAGAGGAACATCAGCTCTCTTTTCCTATTAGTTTTTTCAAACCATTTTGAAGACCGGGGTACTTTACAAATGCTTTCAGGGTTTAAATTCAGCGTAAGAGTAAGTGAAATAGGGAGATGGTCTAAGTCTTGTTCTTCAGCGTGTACAAACACTATTGATGTAGTAATACTAGGTGAGCAAATACTGTGACCAATATTGCTCTTACTGCCTGAATGGCGAATATAAGAAAACGGATGAGTTTTGGGTATAATATGATAAGATGGAAGGCAAGATAACAAGAAATCACTTCTTACAGATGAATAATGAGGTCACCAATGATCATATAATCTAGAGAAATAGAAAGACTTTTTTCCACTAAAAACTTCAACGTGTTACAAGCTTTAGCATATCTAGCGATCGATCTGGAAGAACGGTCATCATAAGGCAGATAAGAATTAATGAAAACTATAGTGCCCATACAAACAGCCAAAAAAACTCATCCGAGCAAAAAATCACCGGCAAAACCAAATTAGGATTGCGCTTAAAAACACAAGATAGCTCTGGCAGCAGTAAAAAACACATCATTATGAAGGCTCCGACGTATAACGTTAATGCTAAAGTCTGTAAGAAGATTCTACTGTAAACAGACCAAATGCAAATCATTGTAGAGCTCATCAATAACAAATTCCTTATTCTTTGTACCATTAATATTAAGCGATATTATTGAAAACTCGTGGGAGCGCGGCATTAGTTCCTTATATACAGGGCACAGGACAGGCTATAAGAAGCATTATTTTTACCACAGTTAGCACACTTGGGAACAGCACTACAAGGACTATCCTTAGTAGAAAGATGTGGCCCAGTACATCTTGCATATTTTGGAACACTGCTGGTGCAAGTACTTTGAAAGTGCTCGTTTGATCGGCATTTGAAGCAGTATTTAGGTATTTCCTTAAATTCGTGAATTCGAAAAAATTCATATCCAACTTTAATTCCTTCTTTGAAATAAGCAGACTGAGTGAAGGAGTCTTCAAATTCAAGCTTGACTGACATAGTCTGGCCCAGTCGATTTGCACTTATTATACCTTGCAGTCTATAAATAACTGAAGGGTCGACATCAACTGGGAAACCTCTGAGAATCCCAAAAATTCGATTGGATTGTACTTTAACTGTTGCTCCGGTAATAAAGTTCTGAACTGATGTACAAAAATCTTCAGTTGCAGACTTATTAATATTGACATACCATCTGTCATTAACAGGTTTTACGCTACAAACTAATTCATGCCCAGTTTTGATCGAGAACAGATTTGCGTTTAATCGGATCAGACAGATCTGAAGGCACTTTAGAGACAATAACTGTCGTATGAGTGTAAATTGCTGGGGTAGGTTTGGGTAGTTGAGGAAAATTCAACTGATAATTGTCAAGTTTCCCTGACATTTCAACAACCACTTGTTGTAGCTCATTAAACTTAGAGAGTAAAGAAGTATTTACAGGGAGACATGGCACCTCTGTAGATCGCTTTATCACAAACATAGGTACAAAAGTGTCGCTACTGTCAAGAGATCTTAACAGAGAAATAATATCACTAAAATGATTAGAAAGTGCATTGTTCCCCTTACGTACTGGGCAATCCGATTCAGGTGCACTTATTTGCCACAGTAAACTTTTAGCTTCTTTGACTATATTCACGTCAAAAAACTCCATACAATATCTTTTGATAATATCCTCCTCAATTCTGCTCAGCAAAATTGCTTTGAATAAAATTCAGAACCGGAGAATATACAAGTTCAGGCGTTTCGTCAGAGCTTTTCATGGCTATCGCAATCACCACACAAATTAAAAAGTCTCGATATTAATTCAAGAAAAAATACTGAATTAATAAATATCGAAATATAGGTCAAACTGAAAGCAAAATAGATTCCAATTTATAATCCTCTTAAAGTTAACTCAGGTCAACAACTCACTTGGAATAAATTATGACCTAATAAAAATAAATCAATACAGGAATAATATCCAATTCAATGTTGGTGTTACCTCACTGAACTCTGAAATGAAACTGTATTTTCGCTATCATGTAAAGAATAGACAGATAAATATATCAGTGTATTTTAAAAGCCCAAGGGTAATATACACAACAAAAAAATTAGACAAAACAAGGAGATCCCAACCAAAACAAAATACAAAAAAAACACCTAATCTGCAAACCAAATAACTCAAATATTTAAATTTCTTCTAAACATTTATCTATAAACACACCAACTCGAGTCATTGTGGTTAGATTACTACTTTGTAGAATGCGAGGAAGCATCAAAACAATGCCATGTAAATAATTTCCCCTTAAATCAAAGAGCACCGGGTACTTCCGGAGAAAAAGGTCCAAATCTTCATAATCTCCTTTAAAAAGGGGACAGGCACACCATCTTTCAGGAACCACTCTGTTTTTATAGAGCACCTTTTGCCTGTTCTAGATTGGGGGGTTCATTTGGATGGGTTCATAAGTTGAATCCATCTTTATAAAAAATAGCTAGTAAGTTAAATTCATAATAGACTTCCTTTCCAAAACTAGATTAGCCAGATCATAATATTTCAATGTTGTACAATCTAAAAGCTGCCCCTGCCATTAGTAAACCCTCAAATATTAAAATTATCTGACTTTCTAAATCTAAATTTGCCTTTCTAAATATTACGTGAAATAAAAACAGAATAAAAAAAATAATATTTAGCACTATTCCTTTAGTAGCTTAGTGCAAAGTTGCATTCATAAGAACGGAACCTTGAATAAAATACAAAACTTGAAATTTCATTGCTGCAAAAAAATTCGAATATTTCAAATAATTAGAAAAAATAATTATCTAAAAATTAATTCGAATTAATTGTTTTGTCAATATACTCTTTAATACCATTGTTGGATTCAAATTATTAAATTGTTTAATTCGTGCATATTGAACTGTTTTGTTTCTTAATCTATTTTTTATGCCTTTAATTTTATTCTGCTTGTAAATTAGAATATAAGTGTTTTCAAATATTTGTTCAACCATATTCGGTAAGGCTACTTTACTTCATCGAGCAGTAAAAAAACCTTAGAAATTGGCTCAAAATACGAAAATTTTAGGCGACACTTTTTCTTTGCTTTAGGATGAAAAGTCCATGCTTAGCAACGTGAAGGAGGGAATTCACCCAATTCCTCTCAATCCTCTGCATGCACATGTGTGCTTATATCCGTGCAAGATTAAAACAAAAAGAAACAAAATGTGAAATGGATCAGCTAAAACTGTCTTGTTTAGCATGAAATGCCTAATTTTCCTAATTTTACAAGCAAGCAAAAGAAGGGATGTGTATTTTTAGAGAAAAAACCTCTATTCATAACTTTTGTACTCTTAAAACAAATTTAAATAAGAAAAAAGAACATAATATTATACCGAGTAGCTAAACAACTGATGTTCAGTAGGGTCCAGAACAGTTCAGAGATAACCCAGACTGGACAGAACTAAAAAAAAAGTGGGAAATATCACTCTACATGAAATGGTTCTTTGGAATTAAGAAAAGAAATGTAGATAAAATAACTTTTTGATCCGCATAATTAAGACAAGTTCACAGCTATACACAACTATTGTAATTAAATAGGTGCAATATCCAAAAGCATGCTCAAGTGGTATTATTAATGAAAAAAACGTAAATTTAATACTTTAATTTAGGCACCCCTAAGTTTTATCTTTAAATCAATGCCAAGGCAATATTTAGTTTCTTAAAAAATGAAACAAGGTTAATATTTTTAAGTTAAATCCTTTCTTTTTGAGAACATTTTAAGAGAACAATAAATGATCGGTTGAGAATCAAGACCAAATTCGGCTCGTTTAGTGCGTGGGATGACTCGTTTTCGCAGTTTTCAGTAGCAGGTGAAACAATTCTTGTGCTTTGAAAAAAACAATTCTATTAGTAATCTAAATATTCTTAAAACGGGTTTAAGTTACAAACAAAACATAAAATTATGCGAGTAGCTAAGCAACGCGGTACTCAGTGGAGTTCATGGTAGTCCTAACTTTTAAGGTCCTATCACAGACTTTACTGAATTTAATTAAAAAAAAATGTAAATACATTTTTTTCCAAGAAAGCGGTTGTTAGGAAAAAAAACGAGGTTTTGTTGAGAAGATCACTTTTTGATCAGGAAAACCAAGACAAGTTTCAATCCAATTAGCGTAATTAAAGAGCTGGGCATTATTTTTTAAGCATACTTAAGTAATGATAACGATGGAAATAAACCTCTTTTTCTTATTTAAAAATCCTTAGGTTTAATTTTCCTTCTAAAATTTTATTCAGTATCAAAAATACTTAAACACTTCCAGAAACCATATTCCAGAACTGTTATTTTTCCGGAGTACATATTCCGGAAACACGCTATTAAAATATGCCACCAATAGCAGAGCGATATCCAAAATAGCTTATGCTTGAAATAAATCTATAAAAAGGTAATAAATCTATAATAAGGTATAAAAAGGTGGGGCTATATGGCTTCCCCTTCTGACATACACATATGAAACAATGTGATTGAATTACAAGAATACATAATAGGCATATACCAATAAAATCAAAACACATTTTTACCACGAAATTATAAGAAAGCCTCGCTCTTTACGCTAAGGTTTTATTCTGTCTCACAATTTTATTTTTAAAACAATAAAAAACTTTACCGTAAAGAGCGAGGCGTTGAGGAGGGGACAGCCCCTTTCATAAACGGAATAATTTCTCTTCGTTTTAAGTTTTAATATCGCTCCTTACTTTCAGTTAAAAAAATTATTTTTTTATTTAATTTCTGAATGTTTTTGAATTAATGCAGCACTGATTTTGGCTCACCGTCCATGAATAATTGAAATGAAATTTTGATATTAATTTTCCTTTTTTTTTGGCTAAATGGCTTTCTCGAAATTTTGATCTGACGTAACTTACGAAAT
Source organism: Artemia sp. Qi Xiang Cuo (assembly GCF_049724085.1). Lineage (NCBI taxonomy): Eukaryota > Metazoa > Arthropoda > Branchiopoda > Anostraca > Artemiidae > Artemia > Artemia sp. Qi Xiang Cuo. Next base: position 78,197,733 of record NC_142797.1, on the reverse strand, counting down.
AACTTACCTATCGAACTTCTATATTCGTATATTTTTATTACGTAAATGTGGGGTTCTCTTCCTAGTCAATGCCTCGCTCTTTACGCTAAAGTTCGGATGTTGTTCCAATTCTTTAAGAATGACCCCTGAATCACAAAGGCCGTTTAATTAGAATAGATAGCTCTTTTGAAAGTACTAAAAAAAATTAGCGTAAAGACCGAGGTATTGACGGGGGGGGGGAGAACCGCTCATATACGTAATAATTTCTGTTTCTTTAAGTTTTAATGTTGCTCTTTACCTTCAGTTGAAAAAAATAGTTTCTTTTATTTAATTTCTGATCGTTTTTTAAAATAATGCTTGGAAATCCGGCACCCCCCATGGAAATGTCTCTTCCCCTATGGCAATATTTTCCATGAAAAAGTCCTCCTACTTATTCTCCTCCTCCGACCCCCCTCCCCACCAGAAAAAATCTCTCCTGAAAACGTCTACATACTTCCAAATAACAAATACTATATGTAAACAATGGGCAACGTTCATAACTTGCAGCCCTTCCCCTGGGGACTGTAGGGGATTAAGTCATCCTCAAAGACATATTTATTAGGTTTTCGACTGTGCTGAACGAAATGGTTATCTCAAAATTTTGATTAGGTGATTTTGGGAAATAAATGAGCGTGAGAGGGGACCTAGTTGCCCTGCAATTTTTTTGGTCACTTAAAAAGGGCACTAGAGCTTTTAATTTCCGTTCGAATGAGCCCTCTTGCGATATTTTCTGACCACTGGATTGATACGATAGCCCCTGAAAGAAAAAAAAAGAAAAAAACAACAAATAAACACGCATCCGTGATCTTTCTTCTGGGAAAAAATGCAAAATTCCACATTTTTGCAGATAGGAGCTTGAAACCTCTACAATTGGGTTCTCTGATACGTTAATATGATGGTTTGATTTTAATTCAGATTCTAAAATTTTTAGGGGGATTCCCCCTTTTTCGAAAATAAGGCAAATTTTTTCAGGCTCGTAATTTTTGATAGGTAAGACTAAACTTGTTAAAACTTATATATTTCAAACCAGCATAAGAATTCAATTCTTTTGATGTGTATACTGGTGTCAAAATTCAGTTTAATAGAGGTTTGGTTACTATTGAGTCGGGTCGCTCCTTACTTACATTTCGTTACCACGAACTGTTTGACAAGCTTCACTATGCTACTGAAGTCAATCTATTCTGGTGCTAAATTCATTCTTATTCCTTATATCTTCTACTAATCTCTTATACATTCTATACATTCTACATTTCTACTACTGCATTATATCTAATACTTTCTGTCTATCCACTACATTTAATGGTTTGGTTGGTACTTCCTTTTTTTCACAAATCATTTTCAGAATTTTTGCAAATTGAATAAATAGGAGTCGAAGTTTAATCAGCTCTGATAAGAAGGTGTGACTGACCAGTTCAGTAATAGGAACAAAAGTCAGTGTTAATAGAGCCAGTTTCTCTTTTATATTTAGCATGACAATATGGTTGACGCTTCATCAATCAACAGGCAATATTTATTTCTTCTATTGATGGAAACTACTGTGTCATTGAACCGGAACAACCCCTAGTATTGGGCAGGGACATGAAGGAAGAGATTTGGACGATTTTTTCTTGGAGCGAGGGCGAACGAATTTCAAAAATGATCAACATAAAAAATCTTTAAAAGTTCGTAAAAGAAACATTGATATAATTGGAGAAACCTAAAAAGCTATGTGATTAAGGGAGTTAGGACCAGATGCTTCCCGTCTTTGGACCTACCTAATTTCTAGTTTCAGGTCACTCTCTAAATTTTTTTATAACACTTTGGGAATGTTATTCAAAAAGAGCATTTGCTGATTTAATAAGCTTAAGATTAAGCTGATACGGTTGATCCGTCAATGGTTCGCAATTCATATTGAATTTCTGAACGGCCCAAGGTTTAATTTTATACACTTTTTATTTTATTTTTTCTCTTCAGAAGGAAACTTTTCTCTTATTTTTTTTTCATTGATTTTTTCTCCTGAAGAAGAACACTGTTCCTCGTATTTTTTTTTTTTTTGTATTTCTCACCAAAGTATTCGCTTTTTTGTTTTAGGCAGTATTAAAAAGTTACTTTAATACATAGTTTGATGTATAAACTATGTATATATTAACTCTGTAAACTATGTACAGTACAAAGTTTAACACATAGCTACTTACAACACAATCTTTTACTTTTTATTTGCGTTTAAAACCCTGCTTTACCAGCCAAGATACTACCAGCCTGCTTTATTTTTAAGTACGGATCTAGAACGCCAGCTACATTAATATATAGCGTGATATCTGTTGAAATAGGTAGCGCATAGCGATTTCATCCTGCATAACTCTAACCCAACATGACACCCTATTTGGTTGTTATTATGTCTAGAAACAGAATATTTTATTTAAACTAGATATTGTTTAATAAAATTTGGAAACATTACTTTTCCAAACCATTAGCAACAAATATATCGCTACCCAAGATTTCTTTAAAAAAAATCAATAGTATTTTAAAAGGCGCTTTTAAAGATAAGTATTTACACATACATGCAAACGAAAAGAAAAGATTTCACAATCCATTGATACCAAATTTATTGTTAATTTTTTGTTTTGTAAGTTATTTTAGGGGTATTTTGATGTTATATAACTACTTTAACTTCCCGCCAGTTACAAATTTACACTATCAAACGGTTTTTCCTCATAGGGAAAAATTCAGTGTCGGTGTCATGGCTTAAATCCATTTTTACAAGTATTTTTCTTGATTAACCAAGCAATAATTGGAACTTTCAATGACTTTGCATGTATCAATAAATGGAGGATAAAACGTTTCCTTCCTAATGGAATATCATTTGTAAATCAATGTATAGCCAACTTCTTATAAAACATGAAACACGAAAAGCAGTATTTCTCGTCCCAATTTTTTTTCAGTACGAGGCTGCTAGTGTTAATATTGAACGAAATCACTATTTCTCGGTAAGGTATATTTTTAGTCCAGCTATCAATAATGGTTAAATTATTGTACCAATTACGGCTACTTATAAAAACACTATTAGATCTGTATATTCTCGTTTCACGAAATTTCTCTTGTGTATACCCCTAAGGGCTAAAAACAAAAGACTAGTGTCAGCCTATGGGTTAAATGAGCCACTAACTGTGGCTGAGCAGGGTCGCGGTCGCTATTTTTTTAGGCTTGATAGGACAAACCGCCTCCATCCTGCTATGTGTTAGTAGAAATATTTAAATCTATTCTTGGTAGTATTGTTTTCTTTGTGAGTGTGCTCTTCTTTTTTCTTTTTTTCTTGGCCTTCTCATCTACTCCATATTGAACCCTTATGTAGTTTCTTTGGCAATAAAGACATAGATTGATTAAGACTTGTTAGAAATGTGAAAAAAGAAATCCTTCTGTGTAGAAGTCACATTTGTCTAAATAACCTAAAAACAACCTTATAGAGCTTAGCTGTATATTGATTTTGTGAATTAAACCTATATTTTCTCCATTTACTGATGTACGATCACTGAAAGGTCTATAGTTATTTGGAAAATCAGGAAAAAAGACTCATAGAAAAGGCAAAACAATACTTTATTTTCAACCATTATAATGTGTTCTTTTTAGAGGTGCAAAGGTACAATTCTCCATGTCGAGTCGCGAAATTCACAGTGGAATGATGTTGACAGTTGTGACATTCTATGTAAGATGGACATCCCAAGAGAAGGCCTTTTCAGTCTTCTATCAACTCTGAAGCAAGACAACAATATTTTTGATGTACAGGTTATCCGAGATCCGACAAATGTTAAAGGTACTTTTAAACTGACGAAATTACAAGCCTCTTACTGTTATATCTTACTAGTCTTTTTCCTTTGTGTATAACAATGGATTTATAAGTAGGCATAAGAGACTGCTGTTATAGAGGGAATTAGAAGGGATATTCATAAAAAGGATATGAAGGAAAGATAAAAATCACCAAGCAATCTGATCAGTTGGCGTGGCACTACTTTGGTAAGCTGTTATGTGTAAATTTCAAGACAAATCCCCTTTCACCTCAGTTGACCACATTTGACCGACTGTGGATGGTGATTGTCTTATAGTGCAGCACAAAGGATGTGAAATAATTAGAAGAGTAGAAACTGACGCTAACACCAAAAACAAATTGCCAGTGCCATCTAGTATTTGGTGACTTTATTTGAACCAAAATCTTCGACGCCAATGTTTGGCCTCAATAAATTGTGGCGAAAAAACCATTACAAACCTACAAAGATGCCGTAAATTGTGTAAGTATTAATTAAAAGTAATCGAGACCCTTCAACGTTGCATGTGTTCACGATGGGACCTTCCATTCCCCCCCCCCCCCCCCAAAAAAAACAGTAGCAAACAAAGGTGATTCATTTAGAGATTGCTGCTTTCTTTGCTTTCTTGCTTCACCTTGACAATTTCCAAATGAATTGGTTTGTATTTTTTTTTAGGACGTCACTTGCTCTCTTAGAAGTTCCACGAATGAATCCGAAACTTAAACTCATGCTTTGCTTTAGCTTCATTCAACGTAAGCGAAGATCAAACCATCAATAGTCGTTATGTTTTCAGCTTTAAAGTAGCTGGACAAATTTATCAATAAATTGATTTAGCGGCACATTCATCACAAACCCCTGAAGGTGAACCAGCTTCATATGGCCAAATGTACTTTTTAGACCAGATGAAACTGTTGAAGAACGCTTCGTACATCCTTTAAATGATATGATCTTTCGTAACCAAATGGATGTCTTGGAATAAATATTGCGAGATACAAACATATAAGCCAAAGTTTACATGAAAGTGCAGGAAGTGGAGGATGATGTAAATCACCGTGCTGCTTCACTGAGACAACAGCCACGGTTAGAAGACAAGCGACAATGAGAATCAATATATACAAGCCTGAAGCGTAGCCCTACCGGAGACCGACGGGGAAGCCACCAATCTACTCGTACTTATGTATTATGTATGCTCAATGAAACCTAAGCTTTTTTTGCTTTTAAAAAATGTTCCCAGCCCCGAAGATTTGATTATATATTACGAAGTCCGAGAATCATCTCTTTTTGGTTCACACAAGACGATTGGAGGTTTTTTAAAGCCGATCATTGAGGTCATTCAAATATTTGGCCTGACAATGAAGTGTATTGTGGAAGAATTAAGCATACCACTATAAAACCATATAATTCTCACAATTAAAATGGTTCGACTATTTTTATTTTTTCTCAAATTTGAACTTTTCACAAAATTTTGTTCCTAAGACTTAAATTTCTGATTAAATCCTGGATGTTGGTCAAGCTCCTTAGGGTTTCAACCCTGTGATTTGAAGATTAGTATTCTTATAGATTTTGAGTGGTTGCAGGCTCCCGGTTAAAATTCATACTTTGTTTATATTAAAAAACTTGGTCCTAAGCAATATTCTTTGCTTGTTTCCTTTTTTGAACTTAAGAAAAAAGCTAAAATACAAATTGACTCTCAGTTTTGTTCAACTTTCATATCTGCGGTATACATATCATTGAAAAAAGAATCCTTGACTGATTGAAGTTCTGCTTTGATTTGACACTCAACGAACTTAACAGAAAGTTGATTGATAAATCAAAATGTCAGTAAAGAGTTTAGTCAACTCGGCACAGAATAACTGGATTTTCAATCGGCTGATTCTTTCTGTCGGGTTTCAGTGCCAATGCCGGTTTTCATTTTGTCTGTAAAACATCAACGAAAACTGACTAAAGAAGTATGGTATTGCCTATATCTAAATGTAAATACTAAAGACACCTAAAAGCCATACCAAAACAGCAAACCTTACCTGTAAATTGTTATTCTTAAAATGAAGATTATTATTTTTTTGTATATTACTTTGTTTTTACCTGCCTCTCTTTGCTTTTTTATTTCATTTTGTTTTTACTTTCTCATTTTGATACCAGTTTACTTAATTATAACTTCTTCACCAAAAATATAGCAGGCCAGAATTCAATATTGTCTTGTTGAATTTTGGGGGGTATTCTTGGCTCTATTTGGTCCGCTTTACTTATTTATCATGTGATCCAGTCTCATTTATCATTAGTATCAGTTTTCTTCCTTATTCGTGCGTTTCTCTATTCTTGAGCAAGTGTAGGCCTACCCATTTTATTAATCATTTTCCTTGATCACTGAAAGAACCAAAGTGAAACTGACTGCGTGTGACAAAAGTGTAAATTAAAAAAAACAAAAAAAATTAGAATTGGATTAATATATTTCTAACCATGTATTATGGTTCTGCTCTGTCTCGGATGTTCAATATTTCAGTTTTGGTCATTTTGTGTCAGCTATTACAAACTGCATATAATAAGACTTAAAATTTTCTAGATTGCTGGTATCCAAAACAAATTTCTGACCTTGATCGCTGCAACCACTTGATTTCTAAGTACGAGCCTGATTTGGATCACGATCATCCTGGTTTTTCTGATAAAGAATACAGGAAGAGGAGGCAAATGGTTGCCGATATTGCTTTTACGTATACTCAGTAAGTATGCCCTTAAGTCTGCTTTATCATAAAAGTAATGGATAAGTATGGGTATATAGTAAGTATTCCCTTAAGTCTATTTTAACACAAAAGTAAGCCAACATGCCATAAGCATGCACAGATATGGAAACGCATTTATGGTGCACCACTGTTTATGGTGCAGATTTGGATCTTATAACTACTGTATGACAAGAACCATGCTGTATTTCAGTTTTCTGTCCATATCTTTGGAGGGGAAGGAACCATGAATAACCTTCTAAGAGGTTCCTCCTAATGAAAAAAACCGCAAAAAGTAACTTTAAATACTGGTGACTCTGTAGTGACTAACCAAAGATTACGCTAAGTATGTTACAACTTATTATTAGAAGATAATTGTTAGGTAATTATTGGAATTATTCACTTATTAATAGAAGGTAAAATATAAATATATATAAATACATATATATATATATATATATATATATATATATATATATATATATATATATATATATATATATATATATATATATATATATATATATATATATATATATATATATATATATATATATATATATATATATATATATATATATATATATATATATATATATATTTATATATATTTATATACATTTATATATATTCATTTTTGGTCGGAAACTATGTTGCTCCTCGCGTAAATGCTGGTCTAAGGCAGCTTGAAGTCTTGTCAGGATGATTATGCAGAAGAGTTTTCCGGGTATCGAAAGGAGGTTGATGGCTCTGTAACTGCCACAGACTGTCGCGTCTACTTTTTTGAACAATTTAATAATGGTTCCTGCTCTCAAGTCTTTGGGGACTTTTTCTTTTTGCCAGATGAGGGAAAAGAAACCTAGCCACACCAAAAGGGACCTGTGGATTGATGAATTGATCATCTCTCCAGATATACGGTCACTACCCAGGGATTTTCCATTCTTCAGCTTATTCGAGGCTGAAAGGATCTCATTCGCCGTTGGCTCGTCTTCATTAATGAGGAGATCCAAAAATGGGCTGTCCGGAATATCTGGTGGAACAGAAGGGGACGAGCGGTTGAGGAGGCTTTCGAAGTAATCCGCCCATCCATTTTTCCGGTCATCTGGATCTGGTAGCAGTCTTCCGTTTTCCTCTTTTACTGGTCCATCTTGTACGTTGGTCTTCCCAACGATTTCTTTATCTAGGCGGTACATAGCTCTCGTGTCACCACGTCGGGCTGCCTCTTCTGCCATTCTTGCTTTCTCAGTGAGGTGTTGTTGCTTGTCTTATCTAGCTCTTTTCTTCACTTCTCTGTCCATTTCTTTATGCGCTATGTCTTTCATAACATCAGCAGAGGGGTCATTACTGATCATGCTCTGTTTTATTTTCTTGCGGTCTTCGATCAAGTCCCATGTCTCCTGGGATATCCACTGTTCCTTTATTGACTTTTTAAAGCTAAGAACTTATTCAGCAGTTTCTGTGTAGTTTTTTGAATAGTCGTCCAAACTTTTTCCACGTCCTGTGGTATATCAGCAAGTGCCTCGAATCTGTTCGAGAGTTTAATGCTGAATTGTCTCCTAACATCCTTGTCTCTGAGCTTCTCCACGTCGAAATTTCTAGGTAATTTTGCTGGTTCTCGAGATCTGTTGGAGCAGAGTTTCAACTTGAGTGTTGCTACAAGAAGTTCAAGGTCCGACCCGACGTCCGCACTTCTATAACTCTTCACGACTTTCAGACTGGTTTTCCGCCGTCGTCGGATCAGAAAGTGGTCAATCTGATTTGCAATAGCTTTGTCTGGAGATGTCCATGTATACTTATGGATATCTTTGTGCTCGAATAATGTACCTCCTATCAACAGGTCATTTGAAATGGCAAAGTTGACGAGCCTTGGCCCATTTTCGTTGATAGTTCCAAGCCCGTGATGCACCAACACCTCGGGGCAATAAGATCTGTCAGGACCAACTTTCGCATTTAGTTCGCCTGCCAGGCAGGTGACGTCATGGAGAGGAATGGAGTCTAGGATGGACTTGAGGGTTTCAGAAAAATCGTCTTTCGAGGCTTCATCGGCATCATTTGTTGGTGCATAGAAGATGACTAGCGACAGCTTTGCATGTTTAGAAGCAAATCGTGTATACAGGATTCTCTCGTTAATCGGCTTCCACGAGCAAAGAGTTTTTGCTGCATTTGGGTTCAATATAGCTGCGACTCCAGCTGCATGTCTGTCCGCTTTTCCGCTGTACAGAACTGTATAAGTCATGTTGCTGTATACTGCTTTGAGCTTCTTTTCTCCACAGCCTTTCCATCGTGCTTCGGTCACTGCAGGGATGTCAAGCTGAAAGTTTTCGCACTCTTGTAGAACTTGCTCAGTTTTTGAAAGAGCCAACATGGTCCTTACGTTCCAAAATCCTATTCGTACAGGTTTATTCGCGTTCAGAAATCTGGTCCAGGGGAATGCATGGGTCGTCATCATATTGGGATTTGATCCGAGGCTTTCTACTGAAGTTTCTTCAGCATATTCCTTTTCTACGGGAGTGACTTGCTAGGCCACTGCCCAACAAGTTTCTTCGACTCGGCTAGGGGCGGAGACGCCAATCCCTGATCGAGAGGACAGAACCCCCGGTGCCTGCCCAAGTTGCAGAGGCCGTTGTCCAAGTCTGGATCTTCCGCCCTTTCGCAGTTGTCCTCCTGAGAGGATCCTCCCACGATGGTATCCTGCACTACAATACAACTTAACCCATTGCTGGAAGAAGGTTCGCAACTAGCGGGACGTGTCCACACGCTAGTGCAACTAGCGGGACGTGTGCTCTGCTGAGTGTATGTCAGAGGCGCCTTCTTCCTTCTCCGCCTGTATTTATGACCCCCGGTCGAGGGTACCCTAGTTTCAATTATGGACCCCCAGGGACTAGGTCCCCCCCTTGATCCGTGCCTCCGTTTATGGAGGCACCCAACATATCTGTAGGACACTCCCTTATCCGCCACCTGGGGACCCACTGAGTGGCCTGGGGAGGGCCCCTACTGAAAAGGTGACTCAGTGACTCAGTAGGTACTTCGACCTACTGTTGATTTTGATTAAGGACATCTTAATTTGGGTTTGTGGCATTTTTGTAACTTGAGTTGCTTCGAATACATTTTTCATCTGTTTGTATATATATATATATATATATATATATATATATATATATATATATATATATATATATATATATATATATATATATATATATATATATATATATATATATATATATATATATATATATATATATATATATATATATATATATATATATATATATATATATATATATATATATATATATTTATATTTATATTTATATATATATATATATATTTATATATATATATATATATATATTATATATATGTAAAGAAAGATTAGATAGTAGAATAATTTATTAAGTATTGCAATTTATTTTGTAAGACCAAAACGTATTTTAAAAATAAGGAAAGATATTTTTTTATCTCTTCGTTCAATTATTTATTTTTCTAGAACTAAAACTAGAACGAACTTGTCATAATTAATGAAAAATTCTGTAAAAGTAAAGTGTGTATTCTTCCTTATTATTCCCTTTCTCCTATAAAATATACATTCCTTTGCAGTAGCCACTATCAAATAAAATTCCCCTAGAGGAATAGACTTCTTCATTAGTAGACAGGCTCCTTCGAGTGTTAGGGCTTCTTCTAGTAGAGATTGTAGAGCATGTATTTTGGTTCTTGGAGTCAAAACAGTTTCTCTAGGCCATTATGCCAAAAAAGAATTCCAACATAGTTTTGATGTGTTTTTTTTTTTTTTTTTTTTTTTTTTTTTTTTTTACAATTTAATGAATTAAACTAACCAGTTAGATACGATACGATATATACAATTTAGTTTGGCTGAATAATTTAATAAATTCCAAAGCAACCTTTAATACAATTTTTAATAGAATTTTTATAGAAAAATTTTACACAAAAAATATTTTAATGTATTTTTAGTGGTGATCCAATTCCCAGAATTGAATACACAGAAGACGAAAAACGAACCTGGAAAGCCGTGTTTGATAAAGTCGAAGATCTGTTGGGAAGCCACTGCTGCAAGCAGTTCAGGGACATTTTACAGATTTTAAAGAAAGAAGTTGGATTTTCTTCCGAAGAAATCCCCCAGCTTGAAGACCTTTCAAACTTCTTGAAGAGTAACGTTAATTTTTGACTTTTAGAATTGTGCTTTACAAAGTTGATTTATCTATAATTATAGAAACCATTTTTCAAGTCTCCTAAAATTTCTAAAATTCCACTAAGTTCCTGAAGAGTGCTTATAAAAATTAATTTAAATTATTTAAGTTCGACTATAAACTATTTTTGATCTTAATATCTAAGAAAATATCGAAAGAACAAGTTTTATTTTAGAAATAGAGAATTTTGGGGGAGTTACATAATGTGTTGTTACCAAAAGACACATTAATCAAATTATTTTTCAATTTATATTATGATTTTAGTGTACGCAGTCACTCGTGTTTGGATGGTAAGTATTTCAATTTTTAAATAAAAAAATAGACACTTGTGATCATTCTACAAAACTAACGCAATTAAAAGGTGATTAACAAGTATAGCCATTATAAAACGTTTTTGTTCCAACTAATTGGTCTATATTTCCCAAGATTCTAAAATCAATGGTCAAGAAATTATTTGGTTATAATGGGCGTTAGAGCTAAAAGCTTGATCAAAATGTACAAGTAGACCTAGCATAAACATTATGTCCGTTTCATTTACTTTAATACAATGTTTTTTGTAAAAATCCAGAAGAATATATTAAACAGATAATTAAACATATTACTAGCAATAATTTTTATCTCATAGCATTTCCATTTTTAGATTAATTTTCTCGGGAGATCTGCAACTCGAACTTTTACGAATTACGAATTATAAATTTGTCTAACGTAATCCTTATAGCCTAAGAAAAGTTTCGACAAGAAAATTATCCAATAAAAATCTTACATGTTGCTGTCACGTAAAAATTGTTGTTCAATCATGATATTGTTAGCGTATAAATCATGGTCACTTACACTTTAAAAGAAAGACGTATTTCCTCTTTTGTTTAACTTATGTAATTCAATATAGAAGAATGTTTATACATATTATCAACTTCCAGATCCAAAGGGGGCTATGATATTAAAAATTGTATTATGTTTAAGCAAAATTTGGAGTTATTACATCAAAGCGTGCATTCTATAGCAAAAGTTTAAAGGTTAATTTTATCAGAATTTTCAGTTAATCGTTTCAAGTATTAAATTAAAGATTTAAAAAATCTAATTTAAATTTATTTTAACCTAAATTTAAAAATTTAACTTTTTGTTTAGTCGGGAGCGTAAATAGGAAAGGAATTTTTGGCCCTATTGCCTTTTCAAAACACCAAGGTCTTTACTATCTTGCCTGTTAATTTTTTTCTACATTATTCACCAATTTTTTCGGTTTCTTAGCATGTAACCCCTTCCAAAAATAAAGCTATTGTGGACATACCATGTTTTTTATTTATCTATTTTTAAATATATGAGCCCCCCCCCAGGCTAACTTCTGCGTATATACATCTTCTTAGTGCCGAATAATATCTACCATAACACAAAAAGGTCAGTAAGGCTTGTAGTTTAACTTGTCATGAAGCAATAGGTTAAATAGGTTTTACGTTAATCTTCATCTTTGATTATTTGGATACTTCTTTGGTAGCCCCAAAAATACCCTCTTTTGGCTTCCTCCTAAAACTTGTTGAGACGATTCTTTAGTATTGTCAAAGTGCTTCTGAAATATTTTTTGTTCGATATTGTTCTTGTATTAAAAAAAAGACTTGTCATATTTCAGGACGAACAGGGTTTTCCCTAAGACCGACAGCAGGCTTATTATCAGCCAGGGACTTTTTGGCCAGTTTGGCTTTTCGAGTATTTCAGTGCACTCAGTACATACGACACCATAATGCACCCCATCATAGTCCTGAGCCGTAAGTAGCCTTACTAGTCCCTTTGAAGTCATGCCAATAGCACGCAGGCTCTTCGCAGAGGCGGATCCAGGGAGGCGAGGGGTGCGCCCCCCCCCAGCGTTGTCTAAAGTAGGGTAATTTACTTAATTAACCCAAATTTGCGTTAATTGAACTTGCTCCCAACGCAATTTAATCGGATCAACCTATTTTGCGCCCCCCCCCTAATTTTTTGATCGGATTAATCTTTTTTGTCTCCCCCCCCCCTAAAAAAAACCTGGATCAGCCCCTGGCTCTTCGTATCTGAATATCTGTCTCTTGCAGGTCAGTAGACTAGCTCGTCTGGATTTGCGCAGACATATAGAGGATTTGCGTAATTTTAAAGTTCAATGTCTTTTTTTAGTGATAAATCAAAACCGGTGTGTCTTTTAAGAGATTTGTTTTCTGGTAGGTATAATCTGGTTTGGTAGGTACAATCTGGTTAGGTGGGTATAATCACATTGCCTATTCAAAGGTAGCGTGCAATTTAAACTATATCAATAATTTTATTCCAGTTTTTCTAAAAACCAGTATTGTCTATAACTTAATTTACGTTGGTTAAACTTCCGATGGTTAAGAAAGCGTAACAGGTAATTAAAGTATTAGGAATGGGATGCTATAATTAGAATGATTTTAAGTTGAAACATTGTGACGTAAAAATAACTCAGTTATTTGCTTGCGTGTATAGGAATTCCCATGTTATTTGCTTGCTTGTATTTTGTGTTAAAATAACTAGTTTTTGTATCTTTTAAAAGAGCTTTAAGGGGTTTGAGAGACTCAGTTGCCTAATTCCGTGTGTTTTTACTTTACTTGTTGGTCATTAAAAAAGAAATTTTTGTGTTAAATAAGTAGTTTTTGTATCTTTTAAAAGAGCTTTACAGGGTTTGAGAGACTCAGTTGTCTAATTCCGTGTGGTTTTTCTTTACTTGATGGTCATTAAAAAACTAAATTTTTGTGTTAAATAAGTAGTTTTTGTATCTTTTAAAATAGCTTTAAGGGGTTTGAGAGACTCAGTTGCCTAATTCCGTATGGTTTTACTTTACTTGGTGGTCATTAAAAAAGAAATTTTTGTTTTAAATTAGTAGTTTTTGTATCTTTTAAAAGAGCTTTAATGGGTTTTAGAGACTCAGTTGTCTAGGTACGTGTGTTTTTTAATTTATTGTTTTTCATTAAAAAAAGAAATTTCTGTGGAAGTTTTTGTATATATTAAAATAGCTTTAAGTGGATTGTGAGACTCAGTTGACTGATTACGTGTGGTTTTTCTTTATTTGGTGGTCATTAAAAACCAAATTTTTTTGTTAAATAAGCAGTTTTTGTATCTTTTAAAAGAGCTTTACGGGGATTGAGAGACTCAGTTGCCGGATTCCATGTGGTTTTTATTTAATTGATTGTCATTAAAAAAGGAATTTTTTTTTTAAATAAAAAGTTTTTGTATATTTTTAAATAGAATTAATGGTATTTTGAGAATCAGTTGCCGGGTTCCGTGTTGTTTTCCTTTTATGTGTGGTCATTATATAAGAATTTTGTGTTTTATATAAGTAGTTTTTTGTATCTTTTAAAAGTTCGATACAGGGTTTGAGAGACTCAGTTGCCTAATTACGTGTGGTTTTACTTTAATTGGTGTTCATTAAAAACGAAATTTGAGTAACTTTTTACTTTTTCTTCTTTAGTTATTTGGTACACTCGCAGAGTTTTTTCATTTTTTATTGTAAGTTGCCGGATTCCTTGTGGTTTTTCTTTAATTGGTTGTCATTAAAAACGAAATTTTTGTGTTAAATAATTAGTTTTTGTATCTTTTAAAAAGAGCTTTAAGGGGATTGAGCGACTCAGTTTCCGGAGTCCGTGTTGTTTTTATTTACTTGGTGGTAATTAAAAAAAAAATTTGTTGGTTAAAAAAGTAGTTTTTTGATCTTTTAAAAGAGCTTTGAAGGGGTTGTGAGTCTCAGTTGCCTATTTCCGATTGGTTTTCCTTTACTTGGTGGTCATTAAAATAGAAATTTTTGTTTTATATAAGTAATTTTTGTATCTTTTTAAAATAGATTTAAGGGGATTGAGAGACTCAGTTGCCTTATTCCGGGTGGTTTTTCTTGCCTTGATGGTCATTTGTTGTATATTTTAAAATAGCTTTAAAGTTTTTTAGAGAATCAGTTGCCTAATTCCGTGTGGTTTTCCTTTACTTTGGGGTCATTAAAAACGAAATTTTTGTTTTAACTCAGTAGTTTTTGTATCTTTTAAAAGAGCTTTAAGGGGTTTGAGAGACTCAGTTGCCTGATTCCGTGTGGTTTTTCTTTACTTGAAGGTCATTTTTTGTATATTTTAAAAGATCTTTAAATGGTTTTAGAGACTCAGTTGCCTAATTACGTGTGTTTTTTCTTTACTTGTTGGTCATTAAAAACGAAATTTTTGTGTTAAATAAGTAGTTTTGTATCTTTTAAAAGAGCTTTAAGGGGTTTGAGAGACTCAGTTTCCTAATTCCGTGTGATTTTTCTTAACTTTTTGGTAAATAAAAACGAAATTTTTGTGTTAAATAACTAGTTTTTGTATATTTTAAAAGAGCTTTACGGGGATTGAGAGACTCAGTTGCCGGATTCCATGTGGTATTTCTTTACTTTGTTGTAATTAAAAAAGAAATTTTTTTTGTTAAATCATTATTTTTTTTATATTTTACAATAGATTTACGGGGATTGAGAGACTCAGGTACCGGATTCCGTGTGGTTTTCCTTTACTTGTTGGTCATTAAAAACGAAATTTTTGTGTTAAATCAGTAGTTTTTGTATCTTTTAAAATAGCTTTAAGGGGTTTGAGAGACTCAGTTGCCTGATTCCGTGTGGTTTTTCTTTACTTGGTGGTCATTTGTTGTATCTTTTAAAAGAGCTTTACATTGTTTTAGAGACTCAGTTTCCTAGGTCCGTGTGGTTTTACTTTACTTGGTGGTCATTAAAAATTAACTTTTCTAGTTAATTAAGTAGTTTTTGTATCTTTTAAGAGAGCTGTAAGTGGTTTGAGAGAGTCAATCGCCTGAGTACGTGTGGTTTTTTTTTTCTTGGTGGTCATTTGTTGTATCTCTTAAAAGAGCTTTACAGGGTTTGAGAGACTCAGTTTCCTAATTTCGTGTGATTTTTCTTTACTTGTTGGTCATTTAAATTTATATTTTTGTGTTAAATAATTATTTTTTGTATCTTTTAAAAGAGCTTTACGGGGTTTGAGAGACTCAGTTGCCTATTTCCGTGTGGTTTTTTTTTTACTTTATGGTCGTTAAAAACGAAATTTTTTTGTTAAATAAGTAGTTTTTGCATCTTTTAAAATAGCTTTACGGGGATGGAGAGACTCAGTTTTACCTTGTCACAGTTACATTTTCTTGTTTTTTCAAAGTTCATTTTTAATGTTTTTCGTGTAAATGCTAGTGTTTGAATAGACATTTAGTTTATGATGGTTGTGGAAATTAAATTTGCGACATTTTCTTTATTGTTCAAAGTTCATTTTGTATGTCTAACATTTAAAAGTTAGTGTTTGTAAATTTCTGCATTGTTTGCTCGTGGGTTAACTTGACAAAGTCGCATTTTCTTGTTTCTTTAAAGATGATTTGAATTTAATATGTCGTATTGCAAGAGGTAGAATATTTAAGTAACTGTCGCTTGTGGGTCAAATTGGCACACTTACATTTCCTTGTTTTATCTAATTACATATTTTATTTCTTTCATTGTAATGAAAGAGTTGGAATATTTCAGTAGTGTTTGGTTGTGGTTTACCTTGTCACTGTTACTCTTTCTTGATTTTTAAATGTTCATTTGAATTTATTTAGTTGAAATGCAAGAGTTGGAATATTTAAGTAGTGTTTGGTTGTGGTTTAGCATGTCAAAGTTACTTTTTCTTGATTTTTCAAAGTTCATTTTGAATTTATTTCTTTGAAATTCATGAGTTGGAATATTTCAGTAGTGTTTGGTTTTGGTTTACCTTGTCACAGTTACATTTTCTTGATTTTTCAAAGTTCATTTTGAATTTCTTTCGTTGAAATGCAAGAGTTGGAATATTTTAGTAGTGTTTGGTTGTGGTTTACCTTATCACAGTTACATTTTCATGATTTTTCAAAGTTCATTTTGAATTTCTTTCGTTGAATTGTATTAACCAGGAGTTTTGTAACAGCAATCGAGCAAGCTATTAATTGTTTTTTAGAGTTTCGGTTACTATTGAGCCGTGTCGATCCTTACTTACAGTTCGTTACCACGAACACAATAAATTGTTTCAGCCAATCTTGTATCTCCCCCAAAAACAAATACTTTTCAGACAATCAACTTCAGACTAACTAGAATTTTTTTTTAACTGAAATGGAAAATTTTGATATTATTTGGGAAAATAGAATTGATCAATAACTTATTTCATTTTCATTAAGAAAATTCAGAATCGAAGTTGAACTTTTCTTCTTCCGGGAAAATATTTTGAATAGAAATTTAAATGTTTTAATCTCTGAGATAAAAATATGAATTGACGTTGAAAATTTTATATTATTTTAGTAAAATATACTTTATCAAGAAATTATTTCATTTTAATTGAGAAAATTCGGAATGGAATTTGAACTTTTTAGTCTTCGCGATTTTTGTATTAAGCAGCAGTTTTGTAACAGCAAGGGAGCAATCTATTAATTGGTTTTTAGAGTTTTGGCTCCTATTGAACCATGAGTTCTACTTTTATTTCAACCAATTGTTTTTAACAAAAAAAAAACAAAGGAATCATTTAACTATATTTAGCTGTTATTATTTTAAAGTTTCGATTTCATTTAAGCCAAATGTTTTTAACAAAAAAAAAACAAACAATGTAATTATTTAATTAAATTAATGGTTGTTTTTTTTGAAATTTATTCATCTGTTTAAGAAATAAGTGTATATCCCCCCAAAAAAAAAATAATTTTAAGACAATCAACTTCAGACTAACCAGAATTTTTTTTAAATGAATGGGAAAATTTTTATATTATTTCTGGGAAATAGAATTGATCAAAAAATTATTTCATATTCATTAAGAAAATTCATAATCGAAGTTGAACTTTTGTCCTCCATGGAAAATATTTTGAACAGAACTTTAAATTTTTTCATTTCCTAGAGAAAAATCTGAAGTGAATTTGAAAATTTTGTATTATTTTAGGAAAATATACTTGATCTATAGATTGTTTCATTTTAATTGAGAGAATTCATAATCGATGTTGAACTTTTTAGTCTTAACGATTTTTGAATTAACCAGAAGTTTTGTAACAGCAAGCAAGGACGTTAATAATTGGTTCTTGGAGTTACGGTTACTATTGAGCCGTGTCGATCCCTACTTATAGTTCGTTACCCCGAACACAATAAAAAAAATAAACAGGCATTATACCCACAAGTTTATGCGAGTCAAATTTCATCTTACGTATCTGATAAAATCAAAATCAAAATTAAATTGGATTTACTACTTTTAGTTAAAACTAATTTTGTTTCTATAAAAAATTGAAATTATCTCGTTTAAACTATTGAAGTTTATATAAAGTTATGCTAAAAAGCTGCTCGCCAAGTTCAGCGAAATAAAAGCGTCTATTTGCAGCAGTCCACTTCATGTTCCAAATTTTAAGAAGGAACTGAATTTATATCATCCCATTCATAAGTTAATTTATAAATTATATATTTTAAATAAAGTCTCTCTCTCTTCTTAACAGATTCAAAGGCCTAATAACCACATGCATATGCGAGTCAAATTTCATCTCAAAGTGTCAATATATCTGATAGAATAATTTAAGTCTTATGATCAATTTCATAAAAACTATAATTTTCACCTTTTTCCTTCATTAAGTATCATTTACTTCAAGAAATTAATTCCACATTTTTGCAGATAGGAGCTTGAAACTTCCGAAGTAGAGTTATTGGTTTTTAGAGTTTCGGTTACTATGGAGTCGTGTCGCTCCTTACTTACAGTTCGTTAGCACAAACACAAAAATTTTATAAATCTTAACATTTAAATCTTGACAAATCAAAAACACCAGTGCAGTGATTTTTGCAAGTGCGTTTAGTTTTTAAATTCCAATTAATAAGCACTTATTATTTCAGCAAATTTTTTTTAAAAAAAAAAAAAAAAAACAAGGGAATTATTTACTGATATTAAGTTGTTTCGATTTTAAAAGTTCTTCTTTTGTATAAGCCAATAGTGTATCTCCCCCCAAAAAAATAATTTTCAGACATTCAACTTCAGACTAACCAGAATTTTTTTTAACTGAAGAGTAAAATTTTGATATTATTTTGGGAAAATAGACTTGATCAATAACTTATTTCATATTAATTAAGAAAATTCATAATCGAAGTTGAAATTTTGTCCTCCCGAGAAAATATTTGGAACAGAACTTTAAATTTTTTCATTTCCTAGAGAAAAATCTGAATTGAAGTGGAAAATTTTGTATTATTTTAGAAAAATAGACTTGATCAATAACTTGTTTCATTTTCATTGAGAAAATTCAGAATCGAAGTTGAACTTTTTAGTCTTCGCGATT
>NC_142797.1:78137000-78178240 GCF_049724085.1 Artemia sp. Qi Xiang Cuo | reverse complement strand
AAAACTATGGCTCTGTTAATTTAAATTTATCTATTGGTATTTACAAGACCATAATTGCGTAACTTATAGCCCTTTTCCAAAGGACTATTAAGGGTCATGCTTTCTGCAAAATTGTAAAGAGTAAGAGCCTTAAACTATATTTGACGAAGCTTAACTTTTGCGAACAGCAGAAGGAAAAATGATTATGTCGAGGAAAAGTCATTGGAATTGTGAAATTCAATTTTTTGTTGTTCTTAGAATTCTTTCTCTTACGAGTTTCTTATATTTCGAAAGAGCATTTTGCAAGGCTTAAGTTTGGCTGACCGTGTTAAACAAAAATAAATGTTCGCGAATTCACCCAGTGGACTACTTTAGATGAAAATTATGAACTCTTACAGATGGGAGAATATATAATATCCACGAAGTTATGAGCAACAGATTGTAAGTGAACCATTTACAATCTTTCTAAGCTGGTGTGGTAGTTTACTCGTGGTCCCTCCCCCAGAAATTCCCCCCACCTGGAAAATATCCCAAAGAAAGTACTCTTCTCTTTCTCGCGGCTGGTCTACCCTTATAGGGTGTTAAAAATTGACCAAATTAAAAATTAAATTTAAAAACAAGAAAAATATTGTGGGGAACCGGGGTCTCCCGGTTTTCTTCTCCTGACTGTATACACAATAGACCTTTATTTTTTAGATTAACTAAAATAATATTTATCATCTAGTGACTGTTGACTGTAACTATCGAAATCCAGAATTTTAAATTTCTTTTAAAGTAGATTATATGTTCTAGGAGAAGCTTGAACAAATCTGTGATTATAAATAACCAACAAAATATCTTTTCTAATCGGTCGTAGTTTCTTTCTAAAATTTTTGACAATTATGCAAAACGCATTCAGCCGGCAAGCTGTTATGATTGAATAATAGTTTTATTAATATATGTATATGGGCCCAGAACTAACATTTTTTTTTTTGTTACAGCCCCAGCTCCGCCTCCCCTCCAAAATATAGTGCAAGCAATATCCAATTTCCTGTTTTTTGAACCAATAGCTATAGGTACAGTCTTCTTTAATTTTATTCAGTTCTTATTCAGTTCTTTAATTTTATTCAGTTCAATTCTTATTTAGTGGCTTTGGAAGAAAAAGATCCTTCAATAGCCAGCTGTTGTCTGTGAATAAAGACCATGTTTTTTTTTAAACTCTTATCAAAATCAGAGAAAATGAATTTTTCACCAGTATTATTGAAAAATTAGGAAGGACAAACGACTGGCAAGAGCTAGAATAATAGAAAAGTTGGATTACTGAAAACGCAGGTACCTCATTGTCATCTGAAAGTATAGTCTTTGTATTTTCTGCTATTTATTGAATCCTTTGTTAGTTTATTTGAATGATTAAATTGTTTTGACAGAGGTTTGCCTCTTCACCCGGTGTTAGACCTCACTAGTAGTGACCTATCTTAAGGTCCCTTGACAGCCATAGGGGGTATACTCTTGGAGCCACTAGCCGTTCAAGACGTTATTACGAACACCATGGTTTTAATCAATACTATAGTAAACCTGTATGGTATGGTATACCTTTTTGTTGTGGTAAAGTAAACCTGTATGCAACGCAATACTATAGTAAACCTGTTTTTTACCAAATTAAATAAAAAGAAAAATGCTTTCGTAAAAAAAGTAGAGCGAAAATATGTATTCAGCAGTGTAAAAAAATAATTGAAATTATAATGAATAAACAAATAAAAGTTAAAACAAACAAGTTTATAAAAATGAAGCCTATGAATTTACAAGTTACAAAAACTATTTAACTCAAAACGAACAGAAATTACTAAGTAATTCAACGAGTAGGTTGTCTGTCATTTAGCCCAATTATACTATTTTTAAACCAGTTATTATAAGATTTAACAAAGTTAATACAGTATAAGAGATAAAACAGTTAAAAGAAACGAATATTAGACTTAATAAAAAAATAAAACCAATAATGAACTTAGAATGTACGAGTAGTATCCCCAATCTGCTTTTAAAGGGGGACGGCATAGATAAATTCCCGGCTATCTCTTCCATTTTAAATATTTTTAGCTTGTCTGGTGACAACAGACGCATAAAGGCATCAATTGTGGTTTCTACCTGTCCCCCTGATCTAGCAACATAATCTGAATTTGCTATTTTTTTTCTGGGCTTTTTAAATTAGGCTTTTTCGTGAAAATTCCATTTCAACTTGTCTAAAAGAACGACACATACAAGTTTAATAGAATTAACACAGACTTGTAGAGGATTTGAAAGGAACAACTTGATTTTATTTCCCCTAATTAATTCAAAAAAGACATTTTCATAAGTTTATTTGTTTCTACTAAAAGATGTTAACATCAGTTTTATATTAGAGGCTCTGAACTGTAGCATATTTAGTTTCAATAGGTGGGCATAAATACTAGTCTTCAGGTGATAAACAGTCAGTGTTTCAACTTGTATTGGCTGGCATGATAAGTGAATGTTTTAACATATTATGCAAATGCAAATCCTCTGTCAAATAAGGTTGCAGGCAAAGATTTTTAAAGAAGAGAAAGGAAATTAAAGAAGACCTTGGCCTAGTTAGGTCACAAAAGTGCTTTTTGAAATACAAGTGTGCCGGCAGAAAATCTCCCAGGGGCGGGGCAAACGCCCAAATATCAGTGGGGGTTGGGTGACAGGGAATATATTTCAGTATTTTTTTCGTAGGAATAAGTTTTATTTTTAAATACTTTTAGAAAAGAACTCTCAAATAAAAAGAGCAACTAAATTGCCTGCAAAATGAAACAAAATACAGTAAATTCTAAACCGCAAGGATTCTTGGGAAAAGGATCAATTTGTTTAATCAATAATATATCCACACCCACCATTTATACAAACACATCCAATCAAAATTTGAGACAGCCATTTTGTTCAAAGTAGTTGAAAGGTCCGGAAATTATATCTTTGAGGATGACACTCCCCCCACAGCCCTCAGGATAAAGGTTGTAAATTATGCCCTGGTGACATATGAGGTTTTTATTGAAAGCTTTGTCGTAGATGCCTGAAAAGGGGCTCATTCGATTGGAAATTCAAAGGGCTAGTGTTCTTTTTAATAGTCGAAAGTGATTGAAGGGCAACTAACCCCCCTTTCACCCCAAACTTTTCCTCAAACACATAATAAAAATGTTTAGATTGCCATTTTGTTCAACGTTGGTAAAGGTTTTAGAAATTAGGTCTCTGAGGATGATAACGCCCTCAGAGCCCTCAGGGCAAGTTATACCCTGGGGGCATATAAGGTTTTTTTTTATAGAAAGTTTTGTCAAAGAAACTTCAAAAAGAAACCATTCGATTGGAAATTGAAACGGCTAGTACCCTTTCTAATAGTCGAAAGTGATTGGAGGGCCCCCCCTCTCACGCCCACCATTTCTCCAAACACATCCAATCAAAATTTTAAGATAACCATTTTGTTCAACGTAGTTGAAAGGTCTGGAAATCATGTCTTTGAGAATGACAACCCCCGCAAAGCCCTCAGGGCAAGGGTTGTAAGTTGTGCCCTGGGGTACATAAGGTTTTTATAGAAAGCGTTGTAGTAGAAACTTCAAAAAGGTTTCATTTTATTGAAAATCGAAAGGGCTAGTGCCCTTTTTAATAGTCAGAAGTGATTTGAGGGCAACTAACCCCCCTGTCACGCCCATCATTTCCCCAAACACATCCAATCAAAACTTTGAAATAGCAATTTTGTTCAACGTAGTTGAAAGGTCTGGAAATTAGGTCTTTGAGGATGACAACCCTCCCCCCCCCTAGCCCTCCGGGCAAGGGTTTTAAGTTATGCCCTAGGGGTTTGTAGGGTTTTTATTGAAGGCATTGTCGTAGAAAATTCAAAAGGGCTAACTCGATTGGAAATTGAAAGGGCCAGTGCCTTATTTAATAGTTGAGAGTGATTGGAGAGCAACTAACGCCCCTCTCACGCCAACCATTTCCTCAAACACATCCAATAAAAATTTGAGATAGCTATTTTGTTTACGCATTTGAAAGTTCTGGACATTAGGTCTTTGAGGATGACAACCCCATCACAGCTTTCAGGGCAAGGGTTGTAATTTATGCCCTGGGGGCATATAAGGTGTTTATAGAAAGCGTTGTCGTAAAACTCAAAAAGGGCTCATTCTATTGGATTTTGAAAGGGCTAGTGGGAGGTTTTGAGCCCTGCTCATGTTAATTTCTGCTGGTTTTGAGTTTGACTCCGTTATTTATTGTAATTTCTCTTCGTTTCGGGTTACATTTATTTATCGATGTTGATTTGTGGTAGTTTTACGCTTGGTAGATTATTTGATTTTATTTTTGCTCTTTTTTGGGTTAATGGAGTTTTTTACTTTTCTTTGAAAAACTTATTTCGTGGAAAACATTCTTTTAATTAATTTATGTTCGTTTATATTGACAAAGTCTTTTCAGGGAAAAAGAAAATAATACTTTAAATCTTTTCGTTTTTTAAGACTATAGTTTGGACTGCTATTTGTATGCTGGAGGAAATTTTCAGCAATTTTTAACAACATACACCCTTTTAAAAATCTGAATACAAATAGTAGTGTTTAATTTCGTTTCATACCTCCTCTAGTTGACCTGAAATAGACAACTTGATACCATTCGCCAAAAAATCTGTTTACTTTCTTTTATAGCTTGAATACACTTACGCTATTTTGATTTGGTTAAATTTTAAGATTTTTTAATTTTAAATAAAATTTTAAATTTAATTTAAAATTTAAGGTTAAATTTTTAATTCATTCTCAAAAATATAATTTCCGGACTTTTTAACTACGTCGAACAAAATGGCTATCTCAAAATTTTGATTGGACGTGTTTGGGGAAATGATGGGTGTGAGACGGGTCTTAGTTATCCTCCAATCACTTTTGACTATTAAAAAGGGCACAAGCCCTTCTAATTTCCAATCTTATGAGCCCTTTTTGAAGCTTCTTCAATATCACTATTTATAAAAACCTTATATGCCCCCAGGGCATAACTTACAACCCTTGCCCCAAAGGCTCTGAGGGGGTTATCATCCTCAAAGACCTAATTTCTAAAACCTTTAACTACGTTGAACTATATGGCTATCGAAACATTTTAATTATATGTGTTTGTGGAAAAGGTTGGCGAGAGAGGGGGGTTATTTGCCCTCCAATCACTTTCGACTACTAAAAAGGACACTAGCCCTTTGAATTTCCAATTGAATGAGCCCCTTTTCAAGCTTCTACGACAAAGCTTTCAATAAATACCTCATATGTCACGAGGGCATAGTTAGAACCATATTTGCCCCTAGGGCATACCTTACAACGCCTGCCCCCAGGCCCTTGGGGGGTTGTGTTGACACCGGAGTTTTGTTATATGATGTTTAAACAATTCGTAACAAAATGAATATCTCAAAATTTTATCAAATGTATTTGGTGAAAAAAGGGTTTACGGGGAGGGGTAGATGCCCTCCGATCCCTTTGGACTCTGAAAAAGTGAACTAGGACGTTTAATTTAAATGAAACCCTTAACGAACAGAAATTACAATAAATAACCGAGTCAAACTCAAAACGAGCAGAAATTGACATGAGTAGGGCTCAAAACCCCTATGCCTTCCCAAGGCCAGAACATAATTAGCTCTTTACCGAAAAAATATAAATGTTTTTACTTTTATGACTTAAATAAAGCAAACATTACTAACATTTTGATCATTAAATATCAGTATATGTATATTATACTGATAATGCACATTCATTTGTATTTTTTTTCAGTAAAATGCAAATTATGTTCTGGCCTTGGGAAGACATAGGGGTTTTGACCCCTACTCATGTAAATTTCTGCTGGTTTTGAGTTTGACTCGGTTTTTATTGTAATTTCTGTTCGTTTTGGGTTTCATGTATTTGTCGATGTTTCATGTGTTGTCGATCGATTTGTGGTTTCACGCTTGGTAGATTATTTTATATTTTTTTTTGCTCATTTTTGGGTTAATGGAGTTCTTTACTTTTCTTTGAAAGACTTATTTCGTGGAAAAAGTTCTTTTAATTAATTTATGTTCGTTTATATTGACAAAGTTTTTTCAGGGAAAAAGAAAATAATATTTTAAATCTTTTCGTTGTTTTAAGACCTTATAGTTTGGCCTGCTATTTGTATGCTGGAGAAAATTTTCAGTAATTTTTAACAACATGCACCCTTTTAAAAATCTGGACACAAATAGTAGTATTTAATTTAGTTTCATACCTGCACTAGTTGACCCGAAATGGAAAACTTGATACCATTCGCCAAAAAATCTGTTTACTTTCTTTGATAGCTTGAATACACTTACGCTATTTTGATTTGGTTAAATTTCAAGAGCAGAAGTAGCCCCGAAAGATTGAACATAATACCCTCAGTCGTTCTTGGGATACTGATGAGATGTTTTTTGGGGAATTAGCATTAACACAGTGAATTTTGATTTAATCTTAAGGTAACATAGTTTTTACACATAATGGGCAATTGGGAGGGTGGGTGTGGGAGAGGGACTATTTGCTCTCCAATCCCTTTCAACTTTTGAAAATGGGATTAGCCCTTTCTATTTTCAATCGAATGAGCCATTTTCGAAGTTCCTACGACAACTCCTTCGATACGAAGTGCCCTGGTCTAAAAAAAAAAAAAAAAAAAAACATAGTACCCACATCAATCTTTACTATAAAATGTCAAGCCTTCCAATCAATTTTGACTATTAAAAAGGGCACTAGCTTTCAATGAAAACCTCATATGTCACCAGGGCATAATTAGAACCATATTTGCCCCTAGGGCATGATTTACAACGCCTGCCGCCAGGCCCTGGGGGTTTTTATAGAAAGCGTTGTCGTAGAAATTTTAAAAATGGCTCATTCTATTGAAAATCGAAAGGGCTAGTGCCCTTTTTAATAGTCAGAAGTGATTTGAGGGCAACTAACCCCCCTGTCACGCCCATCATTTTCCCAAACACATCCAATCAAAACTTTGAAATAGCAATTTTGTTCAACGTAGTTGAAAGTTCTGGACCTTAGGCCTTTAAGGATGACAACCCCCCCCGCCCTCCGGGCAAGGGTTGTAAGTTATACCCTGGGGGTATATAAGGTTTTTTATTGAAAGCTTCGTCGTATAAACTTCCAAAGGGCAAATTCGATTGGAAATTGAAAGGGCTAGTACCTTATTTAATAGTTGAGAGTGACTGGAGAGCAACTAACGCCCCTCTCACGGCCACCATTTTCCCAAACACATCCAATCA
The DNA here is from genome assembly GCF_049724085.1 of Artemia sp. Qi Xiang Cuo. NCBI lineage: Eukaryota > Metazoa > Arthropoda > Branchiopoda > Anostraca > Artemiidae > Artemia > Artemia sp. Qi Xiang Cuo. The sequence goes on along the minus strand of NC_142797.1, from coordinate 78,171,027 downwards.
AAATTTTGAGATAGCTATTTTGTTTAACGTAGTTGAAAGTTCTGTACACTTGGTCTTTGAGGATGACAACCCCTTCACAGCTCTCAGGGCAAGGGTTGTAATTTATGCCCTGGGGGCATATAAGGTGTTTATAGAAAGCGTTGTCGTAGAAACTCAAAAAGGGCTCATTCTATTAGAAATTGAAAGGGCTCATTCCATTTTGTTAAAAATAGTTCAAAGGTCATATAACAAAAACTTCTGTATTGACACCACCTCCCAGGGCCCAGGGCCCGGGGGCTGGCGTTGTAAGTTATACCCTAGGGACAATAAGGTTCTTGTGGAAGAGATGCTCGTATAAACTTCATAGAGGTTCATTTTATTGGAAATTGAAAGTTTTAGTTCATTTTTTTAGAGTCAAATAGGATCGGAGGACAGCTAGCCCCCCTCCCCACGCCTTTTTTAATCAAATACATCAGATAATATTTTGAGATAGACATTTTTTTTAAAATAGTTCAAATGTCAGATAACAAAACTCCGGTTTCGACAAAGCCCCCAGGGCCCATGGGCTGGCGTTGTAAGTTTTGCTCTGGGGGCATATATGGTTTTTATGGAAGGGATGTTCGTATAAACTTTAGAGAGGGCTCATTTGATTGGAAATTGAAAGTTGTAATTCACTTTAAAGAGTCGAAATTGATCGGAGTTCATCTAGCCTCCCCCCCCCCTACGCCTTTTCCTCAAAAATACATCAGATAACAATTTTGAAATAGTCATTTTGTTAAAAATAGTTCAAAGGTTAGATAAGAAATACTCCTGAGTCGACGCAACCCCCCAGGGCCTGAGGGCAGGCTTTTCAATTTTGAAAAGGGCTCATTGATTGGAAATTGAAAGTTCCAGTTCACTTTTTAAAAGTCAAAAGAGATCGGAAATCAACTAGTGCCCCTCCCCCTCACACCAGATTTTCCTCAAGCCCATCCGATAAGAACTTTAAGATAGCCATTTTTTTAAAATAGTTCAAAGATCATATTACAATAACTCCGGAGTCGACACAATCCCTCGGGGCCCGGGGGCAAGCGTTGTAAGTTATAACCTTAGAGCAAATATGGTTGTTATGGAAGGGATGCTCGTATAGACTTCAGAAAGGGCTCCTTTGATTGGAAATTGAAAGTTCTAGTCTAGTTTTTAAGAGTCAGAAGAGATTAGAGGGCAACTAGCCCCCCTCCCCACGTCCCTTTTCCCCAAAAGTATCTGATAAAAATTTTGATATAGCCATTTTTTAAAAACACTTCAAAGGTCAGATAAAAAAACTCCGGTGTGCACACAACCCCCAGGGCCTGGGGCATGCGTTGTAAGTTATGCCCTGGGGATATATATGGTTCTGATTAAAAAGATGCTCGTATTAACTTCAGAGAGATCTCATTTGATTGGAAATTGAAAGTTTTAGTTCATTTTTTAAGAGTCAAAAGAGATCTGATGGCAACTAGCCCCACACCCCACCCCCCTACACCCTTTTTTCACAAACTCAATTCCAATAAAAATTTTGAGATAGCTATTTTTTCAAAAATAGTTCAATGGTCAGATAAGAAAAACTCTGATATCGATACAGCCTTCCAGGGCTTAGGGGCAGGCGTTCTAAGTTACGCCTTGTGGGTATACATGGTTTTTACGGATGGGATGCCCGAATAAACTTCAGAAAACTTTCAATGGAATTTGAAACTTTTCAAATTTTTGGAATTTGAATTCATAAACTTTCAATGGAATTTGAAAGTTCTGGTTCGCTTTCTAAGAGTCAAAAGAGATCGGAGGGCGACTAGTCCCCTCCACGCCCTTTTCCCCAAACTCATCCCATATAGATTTTGAGATAGCTTTTTTTGTAAATAATTTGAAGGTCAGATGACAGAAACTCCTGTGTCTATACAACCCCCCAGGGCCAGGGAGCAGGCGTTGTAAGTTATGGCCATGGGGTATATATGGTTCTTATGAAAGGGATGCTCATATAAACTTCACAGAGGACTCCTTTGATTGGAAACTGAAAGTTCTAGTTCACTTTTTAAGAGTCAAAGAAGATCCGAGGTCAACTAACCCCTCCATGCCCTTTTTTCCCAAACCCATCCGATAAAAATTTTGAGATAGCCATTTTGTTAAAAATTGTTCAAAGGTCAGATAAGAAAAATTCAGTTCAAACAAGAGTGAGGTTACTCCCGTTTCTCTAACGGTAACAGTATAAGGCCTGCTGCGTATTTGGCGCTTTACTACAAGGAATTATATTACGAATGTTTTCTTTGTTCTCATTACAACATTGAAAATAAAATGAAAATTGCAATGAAACAAGACCAAGATTTACAAATAGACCCACTAGGCACTGCGGCTGTCAGTATTCCCACAGTTTTGGTGATTTCCCCGAAAATCTAGCTAAAACGGAGCGGCAAAAACGCTTGGGCCTAGAGACACCAAAGCTTTAAATCCAGCCTGGGTGAAACGAAATCTTGAGCTAGTGAGCTTTCACCAATTAATTTCATTATATATCCAATATTTAGTTAAATTTATTAGTTCATACCAAAACTGTTTAGAATAAAAATATATTTTGAAATAGAGAATTTTAAAAACTTGAAACTTTGGAAATCAAAAACGAACATAAATTAATTAAAAAAAAACTTCCCGAAAAAGAAGTTTTCTAAAGAAAAGTAAAGGAACTTTAAAGAAACTTTCCATATTAACCTTAAGATGAGAAGAAATATAAACCTACAATAACTCAAACTCAAAACAACCAGAAATTACTATTAAAGAATAAATGAAACCCAAAGCGAACAGAAATTAAATAAACAATCATAGCAAAAAAACATACAGCAGGTACTAATATAAATGAATAAATAAATTTCAAAATGAGTAATGCTTAAGATGAATACGCAAATCAAGCTTAAAACGAACAAAAATATTTTGCTATTAAGGAATAAATGAAACCCAAAAAGAACAGAAATTAGATAAACAATAACAGCAAACAAAAAAACATTAGTTACTAATATAAATGAGTGAATAGATCTTAAAACGAGTGAAACTTAAACTGAATATGCAAATCAAGCTTGAAACGAACAAAAATCTCTACAAAGAAGAGTTTGGGTTTTGCCTCCTTTTTTCACCGTAAAAGTCTAAAACCTACTGCATCATTGGCGCTTTACTGAAAACGAATTATATTACAAATATTTTCTTGTACGTATTACAGCATTGAAAATAAACATAGAAATTACAGTAAAGTTATATTTCGTTTTCACGAAATGAGGGCGTAGCTGGAGCTACACCCTTACTACTACTAATACTTCTACTATTGCTACTACTATTACTAGTGTTACTACTACTATTATTATTATTATTTATTAATTACCCGAAAAAAAAAAGGTACAAAAGACGGAGTACCACTAAAAAAAGAAAAAAAAACAAAAAAGACACATCGAACAAATTACAAAGACGAGAAACAAAAACTCAATTATACACTGCACTGCAGGCACGTAACATATTTTACTTTTTCGTAAAGAAAGGAAAGGACGAGGCATTAGGGTGAAGAAAATTAAATGGACAGTGATTCACTTCCGCAGCAAACGGCACCAAGGTTGGGAAGAAACTTTCTCGTTGTACCGTTTAATTTGTTCAATTATAGCTGCCGTTGGGTCCGCAATTTCAAAATTTTTAATAAGGTGCGAATTTCTTGTCCACGGCAGGAGCCGCAACAAGAACTTCGCATACTTAAAAAAAACGGATCTGAGCTTTCTTTTCTCTGGCTCAGGAAACATTCTCCAAAAAGGGATTAGATACTGGACATGGGGAAGGGATACTGCGTTATAAAGTCGAGCCAGAATTAAACGGTTGAGACGGATTTGATGAAACTACTCTACTGTAAGCAAAAGCCAGGCGTTTATGGAGATGATCAATAAGAAGAGAGCAGGCAGTTTTGAGATCCTTTCCAATTGGTAAAACAAGGTAAAAACAAGGTGGAGGTAGTAACTTCAGCGACTATTCACTAGCAAAGGCAATGGCACCTGTGCTAGAATCAGCGATTTACGGGCTGTTCATAAGTGGGAGGGGGCTGAACTTTTTCAGGAATATCAACACGGTAGTCGTGGCTCGACGGGTGATTTACTGAAAGCAATTAAGATGCGACAAATTCAGCCAATTAGTCATTTTTAAATTATATTTCCTAGAAAATTCAGCAAAGGAAAAAGGACAAAGAAGATGCGGTAATGAGGTGCGTGGCAGGTGGCACCGTTCCCCGTCTAATGATGCATGGCAATGGATTTATGGCCTTTGTTTGCAAATATTTTAGAACAAATTTTGGCTTTAGAATAGGCCAAAACCTTTGTAAGCAAAAAGCTTGGAGTATCAAACAGTTCGTGAATTTAAAACTACTAGAAATTCAAAATGTCTTTTTTTGGTATTTTCTCTTAAAAATTGAAAAAATTGCCCTCCTCCCCCTATATTTTGAAAAGTACATTTTGAACCCTTCTCCCTACGTTTTCGTGAATTGACGTTAGTGGCCTCTTGGAAGGACCTCCCATTCACTTGCGGGCATACAGACAGTTCTCCCAGCCTCACAGACAAGATCTCTTCTTGGCGCCAGTGAAACCGAAGAATCTTCGACTTCTGCAGGTTAAATTCAAGGCCAGTGTGACTGTAATTTGATTGTAGTGTGGAGAAGGTGGTCTCTGTACCTGCAACTGTGTGGCTGGGGTTCAGAATGTCGTCGGCGTAGGCTATCATTGTAACCTCTATGCCACGAGCTATGCATGTTGTCTCAATACTAGACTGTGGCTCAATAATACAGTTATTAAAGGCAAAAGGAGTTGTGACTGGTCCATTTCGAGCACCCTTTTTTACTGGGACTACAGGATTCCCTCGGTAGAACAGCATCACGTCTGGTGTATATTCAGTGAGGGCTCAACCATGGCCTGTAGGTGGTCGTATATGTCTTTAATGGGTAGTAGGATGTTCTTCTGTACACCTCTCTTTCCAATATCCAGAATTAGTTGGTCATGGAGAAGTGAGACGTAGGCACGGCGGACGTCATGTAGACTTATAACAATGGACTCCTTCTATTCATCAGCGTCAATCAAGACTGAAGCCAAACCAGAAATGGCGTGGTCGCAACCAAGACCCTTCTGGAACCCAAACTGGGATTATTATTGCTACTGCTATGACTACTGCTAATACTACTACTACTACTTCTATTGTTACAAAGGTGAGAATTTGAGAGAATATTGAAAGGATGCTGACCTACATCAAAGCAATTTATTTGCAGGCAGGTTGTAAAAAGGACAAATCAGCAATATCCTAGGAGCTATTTCGGATATTAAGTAGAAACTTACAAGGAATATTCATAGTGGATGTTATAAAAAAACCGCTATTTGCCCACTGCTAATAATGCTACTATTACTGCTTCGACTGTTACTACTAGTATTAAGATGAAGCTTCAAGAAAATACTCTGTGGGATGTTGAACTGAATCAAAACACCCCACGTACATGTAGGTTGTCAAAAGGGTTAAAAAGATCCAAAGGTCCCTTCCTCCCCCCCCCCCAACTACTAGAAAAATCCCCCTGAAAAGTTCTGTATACTTCCCAATAACCAATACTATATGAAAACATTGGGCTAAGTTTATAACTTGCAGTCCTTCCCCGGAGACTGTGGGGGATTAAATCATCCTCAAAGTCATAGTTATTGTATTTTCAGACAATGCTGAACAAAATGGCTTTCTCAAATTTTTTATTGGGTGACTTTGGGAAAAAATGAGCGTGGGAGGGGGCCTAGTTTCCCTCCATTTTTTGGTCACTTAAAAGGGATACTAGAACTTTTAATTTCAGCTCGAATGAGCCCTCCCACGATATCCTGGGACCACTGGATCGATACAATCACCCCTGGGAAAAAAAACAAAAACAAATAAACACACATCCCTGATCTTTCTTCTGGCAAAAAGTACAAAATCCCACATTTTTGCAAATAGGAGCTTGAAACCTCTACAGCAGCGTTCTCTGATACACTGAATCTGATGGTGAAACTTATAACTTCATGAAACTTATACATTTGAAATGAGCATTAAAATCTGATTCTTTTGATGTATTTATTGGTATCAAAATTCCGTTTATTAGAGTTTCGGTTACTATTGAGCTGGGTCGCTCCTTACTTACAGTTCGTTACCACGAACTGTTTGATAATACTTACTTTAAGAACTCTCTTCTCTTAAATAGGTTTTCAAAGGGATGCAAATATAAGGACAATTGTGTTTTTTGACAATTTATTTTTAAAATTGCCATTGCTTTGTGATAGAAAATACTTTCTCCAACGCATGCACTTGTTCTATCATAGAAATTGTTACTACTTTAAACATTAGTTTTAAGAATACGAGTGGACATGAGTAGTAGTCAAGGTACTATTTTGCCCACTTTATGTTCCATCCTGTTTTATTTGTGACCTTTACGTTCCTTCCGGTTTTTCTGGTAGTCCTATTCTACAGGTCATCGCACCTTTGCCAAGAGGACCGTGCATGACTTGATTGGCCATTAGGATTTGGATATAAGGAATGGTTTTCTTTACAGTTAGTATTAGTAAGAGAGTTGAATTAAAAGAAAATAGTTTTTATTTGTAGGATTATTTGTGAAGAAAAAAAAATTAGTGGTACATTTACATTATTGGAAAATAATGATGAAACCGACAGCAGCAGCAGCAACGATATACGAGTACCTAATTTAGCTGTAGAAATAACTGCTGGCTGTAGACTATGTCTTGAATGGGACACTATGTATGCTAGATAAGTGATATCATTAAGCAAATTTAAGCAGGAGGAGCAGCTGTGTTTTGCAGGAAAAGTAAATATTCTCCATATAAATAAACTTCGGTCAGCATTAGATATCATATCAAAATACATTGATGAGAACAAAATGCATCAGTGAATATTATTATTGTAGTTATTATCAATGAAACTGTTCCTAAATAAATTTTATTTTTTCTTTTTCTATACTGGAGTAGCGTATGTTTTCTAGAGTAGAAAAAAGAAATTCTGTTTAGTCTAAAGTTGATCGTTAGAGAGATGGGACTAAAAAAAAAATGGACAGTTTAGAGAAAGAGTAACTCATGAGGACTCTAGTTAATATTGACAAATGTTTAATTCTAGACGATGATTTTCTAGGGTTGTCTATTCAAACGAATATATTGTATCAGTGAAGGCGGGTTGCTGTAATGAAAACTGTTGCCCCGTCCTTAGTCGTTCTCATGAAGAGTAGTCATCGATGCACCTATGTAACTACACAAGGCTTTGTCAAATTCATTATAAAACGGCACAATTTCCTTGTGACTACACTATCAAACATTAGTTTTTAGTAATTTTTTACTTTTTTTTTTTTCATAATACAGATGATGCTCAAGGATGATTTACTCCTCTCTGTCTATCACAGACAATTTTTTTTGTTGTTAGCTCAGTTTCATTGTGGTAGTGAGAGTCTAAACACATGAAAAAATGTTTCATTCATGTCCGTTATGTATGTACACACACGGCAGCCGGTCATCATGTTAGAATTGCACAATGGTTGAGGAGCATGATGAAAAGTGTCGATTAAGCAACCCGTGAAAATTGCATAGAGAATATGCTGTACAAATTAATGGTTGTACTTCCTGTCTTGAAGAGGTGCGTGACTCTCACCCTAGAGGTCAGCTATGCCCCAATTGTCATTATGATAAATTTAAGCAGTGGGAGAGTCAATATCCCGGTATGATTGGAAAGAATCCTAACCGTGAGTTTATTTTATTGGTGCGAGATTCGTATCGTCGGGGTTTTAGATTGTTCTGGAAGGAGGAACCGGGTCAAAGATTCAACTATCGGAACAACTAGAGAACATGGTTTCTAAGTCATTGTTGTGAAGACACTGGTTCTTATGATTATAATTCAACTGATTTTATTTGGCATAGACGAAATGTAATTCGATGCTTGAGGACACTGTTTGTAATATTGCTTCAAATAGGCGAATTTAAACATGTGAATTCTATAGAATGAATGAGACTAGAATGATTGACTATACAAAGAGATATGACAAGAGTGAAGTCAAACTCTACTGTATAAAATGTAACCCTGACATAGCAGTACATCAGGATCAGTACACTTTGAATTCAGATAATCTACCAGCACTAGTTTTTGTCGACAAATACCTAGTAGTATTGGATGAAATCTAAAGAGTAGAAAAGTCGTTTTATCATGTATATAAATTTTTTTTTAAATAAAAAATTTAACATACACATTTATAACATTTTATTATCATGGCAATAAAATAAATGTTAAATAATATTGCAAGTATATTAGCAACTTTAAAGTCGTTCAATTGAGGTACGTCAACGTATATGTTGAGAAACTACTTGTAGGTGTAGCCATGACATTTGAACATAAAAAAACGTAGAGATTTAAATCAACCTGTCTTAGTCGTTAAGTCCTGTGCTCTTCTTTCATATTAAATAATGGTTTTCCCTCCATTTTTAACAAAGTTACTGAGATATGGAGCACATAATTTATACAATAGACGAAAAAGATAGAAAACTTCAATATTACGAGTTGTTTGAAAGATTCACAGCCCAAAGCTGGTCGTTAAAGTTGATGGACTGCAATTAAAAATGATTAATGTATTGTTGACACTTTGAATTTTTTCAATGAAGTCCGAGGATATTCAACAGGACTTGTAGTGGGACTTTTCTGGATCCATACTAAATATATTGATTATTTGTTTTGTGTTCCTGGTGCTAGGTCTAGTAGAACAATACCGTTGGGCGTGATTTACCAATAGGTTTCAAATTTACTCAGTGATATTAGTGTGATACTCTCATTAAGAGTATTGGCAAATGCGCACTCTAAACGTACAGTCACATTTCGTACTGTGGTCATACCTGGCATAACTGACAAATCAGAAAAACTAACCCCGTGATTTTTTTAAAATATTGAATTGGTTATTCTATTTTTAAATAGTTGAGAGTCATGATCTAGAGAGTACATAATAAACTCTTACATAGTTCCTATTCTTTTTTTTATCAAATGATAGAGTGTACAGTGGAATACCATTTATTTTGCACAGGACGTTAAATAGGTTGAACAAATTAAAATCACGTGTGGATTCTGTTCAGAATTCAGAGGTGCTGCCACTCTTCTCAGATACCAAAGCCATTTTTGATGGGATTTCTCCATTGATAAATGATAAATTGCTATAGCTATGAGAGGTAGTCGCACTGAGACGTTGATTGTTGATTGTGTGGGGGACAAGAAGTTTAATGTTAGTACCGGAAGCTCTAAGCTTCTCCACTGCTAATGCAGTAGAGCTAATAACTTTTTTTTTTCTGACGTGGAGAATTTCCGATGTGATAATGTCATTTGCATCGGGTGCCGCAGGAAAAGTTTTTCTCAAAATTATATTCGATGGGGCAATCTTTAACTTTATTTCAATCTTGATATTGTGGGGCAGCCATTGGGATATATTGATTATTTCATGATTTAATTTTCCAACTATATGATACTCCTGGGTCACTGCAGTGAGGTGTCAAATCACCGTCAGTATCAACACCTGTTCGATATTCATAGCCCAATGATTGTCCTCTCAACACTTTTTACACCTTTGGCGTCATCATCATAAATTGTATGTAGTTTGCATAGTTTCATAAATTATTGCTAGTGCTCACAAATATTCTATTAATAAATACATTAAGTTGTTTGAATAGGTTGTGAAGAATACAGTTTTCATAGGAGAGACCGTCGCCGGCATTTTGAGTTGTATTATCTGACTTTTTATACCCCACAATATTTAAATCAATAAATGTTGACGACAAATCAATGACATAGTATTCATTGGAAAATAATTGACAGTGTCTATGGTCAGAAAGAGGGGGGTGAGGGTGAACTTGTTCATAGTAAACATACTTGACACTGACATCATAATTTTCAGAGTTAAATATATTCAATGAGGAACTGATTGATTGATATGCGTCCTTGTGGGGGAGATAAGTCATATTAAGAGAATTAATCATTATTTGATATAACAATCTTTTTCCTTTGCTTCTTCTGCTGCTTAGTGGCCTTCACGGTTTTATTCCTCAAAATACTTTTTGACTTTCTGTGCTTGCTGCCTGGGTTGAAACTAAAAAATGAATGATGTAAATGCTCCCTTTTTAGTCTCTACCCAGGTTTGTGATATTTCTATTGTTCACCAGCAGCTCCTGCTCAAGGTCTAATATTTTTCTTAAAACTCTCCTTTAACTTCTTGCCCAACCCCCAGTCCTGTAGAGTGGAGGCAACAAAATTTGATGCAGCAGGTACAAGATATTTACTGGCAAGGGGTAGTACAGAACGAACTAGCCTAGCGAACCAGCTGCCAAGACCATAGCCAGACAGTGTATTACGGCCCTTGGAGTAGTCCAATCCATTGCATATTTGACGTGAATTCAAAGCACCGAGATAACAGTCAATATTAGGACAGATAAATTGAATTCTTCTAGTGTTCATTTTAGTCGATTGTAACGTTGTTGCTGACAATGGGTTAAAAATGACATGTAATCACAGCTAAGCCTTTTGTTATCGATACAGAATCATCCAATTCACTTCTTAGTGTTAACTGACAGAGGTCCAAATAGGAAGTGTTTACAGAAACATACTGAAGATGCTTTATATTATAGTGATGAACAAGTTCATGAGTTGGTTTTTCGTTCAAGAACACGTAGGAGGGGAACATTTGAATTACCGACTCGAGACGTTTCCACAAAGGATGCATAGAGAAATATGCAAGAGTCCGAGGCAGAAACCAGGTGGATAATCAGCAAAAAGAACTTGATCCATCCCGTAAACGGTGTCAGCATTTTCCCCATGGATCATAGTCTGTTTGAAGCCAAGAACATCTCTCAAGTTGTCATTTAGAATAATTGTTTAAGGGTTAACAGGTGAGCTAATGTTAATACTATCATGTTTCAATTACTAGTTAAAACGGAACGTACCATTCCGACGATATGAGATTTTTCTAAAGATTGTACTACAAAAATACGCCATATTATCATATTCAGTATATTTCAATCAGAAATATGGATAGTCATGAGATTTAAGTGCTTCAACCCATTCATAGTCGGCATAGCCCAATCCGTTCTTAGTCCAAATCAAAAGGTAAAGCTTTTATATTATACTCCTAATCCTTCCTCAGTATTTCGTTGTTATTTTTAAAAATACATTCGAAGAGAGCCCATTAATACACGCCGGCAATTTTGACAGTTGTTGAGAGTGTTGTCAAAAAATTACGTGTCACAGTAAAGTAATTGTATAAAGGATAGGAGACATTGGATACGAATGATACATAGACATCATGAGGAATTGTCAAGATCTTCAACACCAATCAAATAAACAAAATATGAGTAGTTCCTTAGACATCAAACAAGAAAATAATACTTACCCCCGTGACTCGGTGTTTTTAATACATTTTCAATTTTACAGACGTGCTTGGACTTGTTAACTTTTCTCAAGTCAAAGTCATAAAAGATGACGAGACTCTCCTCATCTTTGGTATCACGAAGGAAATATGTGATGTATTTAGTTTCTAGGATTATTGAAACTTTAAAAAGTTCAGTGACCACAAGTAAGTCTCCTTTTCAAAAACATGAGTTATTTTATGAATTAGGACAGTATCACCAACATTGACTTTATTTTTTTTCTTCTTGGCCTTTGATTCATTGGAATATTGTTTAAGAAAAGTGTCAATTGTATTATTATTATAATCATTAACGTCCATTGGTGTAGATTTGGACAATGATCGATGAGGTCGTTGATTATAAATCAAAATGATTTTATCCAGATCATGAATAAAATCCAGCGTATTTTTTAATGTACAATATCTTGAAAGTAACACTTAATTAGTTCTTATCACTTGTTCGGCCAATGCAGACTTTATAGGACTGTGACTATGATAAAGCATTTTAATATATTTCTATACTACTTTTACAATATTAGGATTAACAAATTCACAACCGCGATCAAGTTGAATTTTTTTTATATGAATCCTTTTCAAGAATACATTCTATGGCCTGAGCAACTTCAACACCTCTCTTTGATCGCAATGGATTTGCACATGCAGAGCGACTAAAAACACTGATTGTAATTAAAATGTACTTTTACGGTGTATGGTGACGTCTTTAAAGCTCATCTAGAGTCAGGAGATCTGCTTGCATTATATGCAAAGGGTAAAAGTCTTTAGTTTTTCGATAATGATTAACACAGAGTCTATGATTTCCGTGAAGAGTTTACCTCGGCTCATTTTGTAGATAGTCCTGTAAACTTTTAGTGCAAACACCTGTTAATTTGAAAAGTGGATTGAAGAAGATTAAAATCCCCACCTTACCAATCTTTTCATAAGCATATTTCAGAACTTCAGCCATTTTGAACACAAGCATAGTGTATGATGGCCACTACTCTTTTGTATACGGACTGGTGATGGCGGTGACGCTGACGTGATATGTCTTTGCTGTAGTCTATCCCTCACTGGTGTGCTAGTATTTTCCGAAATTTATTTAAAATCGTGTTCTTATTCTTCAAGTTCATCTTTTAATGTCGATGATGATGAAGATGCACGTTCATTTAATTTTTTTTAGAATTTTTTTATTTCAAATAAGACCTTTGGTGAAGTTTAATGAATTTATAAATTTGTATATACCAGTATCAAACTATAATAATCCTTTACTATTTGTAAACTTGTCAAAAATTAAATCAGGTAGAATATATCTCTTGCCTTGAATTATGATACTGTCAACGTTGCTCTCAACTTGAATTTGATTGCTATCCAAGAGATAGGTTAGGAGTCGTGTTATTTTTTCAACCAAATTTATGGGCCATATATTCACAAATTTAAAAAAAAATTAATAACATTAAACGTTATTTAAATTTTTTCCAGCAGCAGTATATTATTTAGGAGAAGATTCTATTTTTAGATCAGCAGCAGCAGCTGTAGGCTTTGATCGATAGTTTTTGTCGACTCGATGAAGTGTAACTTGAATAAGAATCAGTTTTTTATCAACATCAATAGTTTCATTGTTAAGAACTTTACTCAGATTCTTCTCAAAGTGTTTGACGGGTGAAAGAGAGAGTTCTATCGGGGTCATTCTACAGTGTTTTGCCATCTAGAGGAAATTATTTACAAGTCCAGCAATTATTGGCAGTCAAAGTATGAAAAAGCTAACGCCCGCCTGAAGAAGTCATTTTCTTTTAAAATTGGTTCATTTCTTTTTAGAGGCCCATGTACGTACAATAGAACGATGTTGCTGTGTCTGTTGCCTAAATACTTCTGGCAGTTTAACATTACCCTCGGTCATACTTAAACAAAGTTCGGATGTTATATTAATGAAATCATTGTCAATACCATGGTTGAGTATTACCTTTCTGATGAGATGCTTTGAAGTGCTTAGAACTGAAAAAAAATTTATATTTTCATATAGTTTCTTCAATATCATGATAGCGACTACTAGGTCTTTTTAGTTTGCACCGTGAAAAATACTGTAATATCAGTGTTAAAAATATCTATGACTAAACGCAGATCCTTGGATGTATTTTCATTAAGATCCACTAGTATGTAGCCGTGGTTTGTATTAGTTTCCTGATTATATGCAGAGAGCAAAATTTTAGGGGTTCTCGGATGGGTTTGTTTATTGAGGGTTATTAGTTAGATAGAATCACGAACAACTCTGTATATGATATAGTAGGTATAGTTCAAATGAAGTGTTTACATACATTAGCTCTGATGAAAGAGATTTTGTAGAACCAGAGTAATGGAAATCCTTTCATGATGAGAGCGAACAATGAACACTTGCAGCATTTGCTGGGACCAGTGTTCAATAGATTCAGCCAGATCGTCAATGATCAGCCAAGAGTTTGGTTCAGTAACGTTGAAAACATCCAATTCCTGTATAAACTGTATTTGCACCGATCACTTTAAAGCAGCAAGTGCTTCTATTTAATCGTATGACCCTTGCCAAGTAATCGAGCACTAGTGCATTTTTTTAGGCTTTTCCGCAAACACTTTATTACAATTTTTAATTATTTTAGTTAAAACTGTTGTTTTGCCTGAAATTGAGGGCCCACACAGAAATGATCTGAATGGTGTTTTAAATTGATACAAGTTCCTTGCAATAGTTCATATGGAAAGATATCTATAGACTTTTATTCTATAATCAATATAAACTTTTTACCTACTACTACTACTCTTTTAGTCAAGAAGACAAAGACCAAGACAAAGGCGAATAAAGAAAAATATTTTTTCTTTTATTATATGCACATAAAAAGTAACAATACATTGAAAAAAACATACAATTTTAATAAATTTATTTATAATAAAAAATACAACAACATTTACATGGGTGCACAGAGAGAAAAAACACTTTTTTTTTGTTTATTTATAGAGAGAAAAAAACATTAAATTAGAGAGAGAGCACTTGAAAAAATACACTTTTTTAAATTTATTTATAATAAAAAAAATACAACAACATTTACATCGGTACAGATGGAAAAAACACTTTTTTTTTTTATTTGTTTATTTATATAGAAAAAAAACATTAAATTAGACAGAGATGGCACTTGAAAAAAAAAATCTGCTCTAAGTCCAAAAAAAAAGATAACTTTGGTGACAGTGCGCCCCCCCCGCGCTGGCGGCGGCCGCCCCCCCCCCCGGGCCGCGAGGCCCCCCCCCCCCAAAGGCTGCGAGGCCCCCCCCCAAAAAAAAAGGTTCTTAGGAAATAATTTACAGGGCTTTATTTAAACCGAGATTTTCTCTAGGGCCAATACCTTCGATCCAGTCGGACGGTAAATATTTACCAAGGGGGAGGGTAGGCACACCATATTGAAAAACATAGACCTTGTCAGAAATGTTACTCATGGCATTTTCTTCTACATTTATAGTAAAGTTCCTGTAGTTCAATGAACAAATTGCTAACAATTTGGCTCGTGGACTTGCATTCTCAACAATACAATTCTTATAAACGTCCATGTCGAAATTCTTGTCCACATAGTACGTGGGTACTCCTTTGCAACGTTTCTTGATTTCCTCGTCGTATGTTTGTCTAAATTAAATTTTCAAACCTACAAACTTACCCCTGAAAATCAAGTCGCGTGTGGGGTAAGATTTAAAAAATAAAAGCATGTTTGGTACCACACCGATTAATATATCAGGGTAAATGACAACCCTCCCCATTGTGAAGTACCTCCGTGAACAGATGATTTAGCCATACGCCAAATCATCAGTTAGATTTTCAGTTTTTACTTTGAGCAGTAGAGAATTCGTGTCACTATAGCAGACCTCTACTTGCCCCTTTTCCAACCACCGTACCCTAGCAACATTATAGTTGAATTCCAAAATGAACTTTTTTTAGATTTCAAATATAGCACTGCCTGCAGCAATGTTTTTATTCAATACAATGCGTCTTTTTTTCCTATTCAAAAGTAACATGCCTGAAGCAATTATTGGAAAGTAAGTGTAAATGGGATCGGCAATAATTCGACCAAATTGTTCGGAATTGGTCAAAACGTCACATCAATTCCTATTGTAAATACTCTCACACGTTTTGCCAGCATCCGAATTTAAAAAGAGTATAAATTTCTTTTTCAACCTTCGTCTGGGCTGCCGAAATTTTGCTAACAACAGTGGCAGGAAACGTTTTCAAGTAAAGTTTTCGACCAAATTAGTTTGACCTGTGATTCTGTTTTACGTTGAAACAGTTGCTGAACATCATATTTAATTCCTAATGGTTTTAATAAATGTTTTTTTTCGGCATAAGGTCAGAAATAAGTTTTTATTTTTACGGCACGCTCTTCACTCCATACGCCTTAACTAAAAACCTAATGCAAAGGCTCAAAGAGTCCTTTGTCAAAGGTCTATTGATTCATGGGAAAACAAAATCTCTTACTTAATTGTGAAGATCGACTTGTATCCCTCTGTCAATTTCAAAAAACCATTCAACCAGGCCATTCTCTTAAGCACTGTTAAATTTAAAGACCTGAATAGCTGGAGGGTGACCGAAACATTTTGAGTTGCTACACGGTAGTGAGCAATGGGACTTGGCTGAGGCGTCGAGAGAATTCATATTGAGGAAAACTGCATTCAATTTTGTCCCCGTCTTCTCCCCCGTTGGATTGGTTTCCAAGATACGGTCTCCGTGAAAAACAAAACCCCCCCTCATTTACCTCTCGATGAACAGGTGCTGATCAATGTCAGTGATTAGCCCAAGTTTTTCCCCACTAATTTTCAGGATGAGGTCCATCACTAGATGAGGCAAAGAAAAATAATAACCAAATTCATGATTATATTCCTTGTAAATTTTTTCCGTATTTTTACACATAATGTCTAACAGGGTTTAAATATCACTTATCAAATACACCTTATAGCATTAAAATTAGGTTTTAAGCCCTAGCTCTACTCACATATTCTTTGAAAAACTATGCATCGGGGGTGCACCTACTATCATGTAAACTGTCTTAAAACAAGTCAAATTAGGAAACCGTCTCCTTAAAGAAGCTTAACATGAAAAAATGATGATAATAAGCATAAATGCCCTTGACCATTAATAAATCTTATAAATACTTTGGAAACTGTTGCTTGAGAAGAGGGACAGCATTGCAGCCATCATCGTTTTTCTGCACTAGAATTAAGTCACTCAGTGAGTTAGGGAAAAAAACGTAGGAATCTAAAAATCAAATTTTATTTGTGTACTCAACTCCGGTGTCGATAAATTTCCAAAGAAATTAGAAAAAAGGCAACTTTTCTTCTGAGATAGGCTTGATTTTGTGCGTAAAGTTATCTATCGCCCAGTCATCATCCACCGTTCCATTTCTTTGAAGATTTGTCAATACAGATAGCCCATACTTTAGATCGGATGCCGAGTTATTTATAAAAACCAGTTGAAAAAGCTGTTGTTAAACTTTTAAATTAAGCGAATTGTAATCACACCAACGAAAGTTACTTTTTCCCATTGAATTGTTGTAAATAAGATGATCTTTGGCCTACATCATGTGTTTTTGGATAAATGGATCGTTTCAAACCCAGATACTCGTCCTCTTTTCCAGCACCAGTTATTCCTTTTCCGACAATGTCATTGGATAATTGGACTGACATAGTCGGGAAATTGCATTGTTTTTCTTTTCTATTACGGAAAAAAATGATTATTCCATAATGCCCTCCTTGTCCATAGTAAAAAAAACTCTTCCAATTGCATTTTATTGTTATTTTCGTGACTGGCATGCGTGTAGAAACATGCAACAAATGTTTGTCCCTTGAATATATTTGTCTTTAATGAGTCCGATACCTCAGCCAGTCTTGTTTCACAATCCATAGACACTTTATCAGATTTTAGAAGGGAATTTTTAAAATTTTTAAATTGTAAAATGTCTTTGCCTTCAGCCGGCATTTCAATTCTTTGATTTCCGTGAAGTTCGCAAGGCCCCATGTGGTCTGAAAACGTTTGCTCGGATCTAAATGAGGAAAGGCGCATGGGACAATAAAAGTGTTCACCTAATTGTTCTTGCCTCGAGAGAAAAGCGGACTTATTGCAGTAACAGGGGAAACATGACCATAAGAATTTACATCTTTGGGAGGTTGGTAAATAATCCATACCCAATTTTTAACATTTTCCACCATCGGTGTCCTCACTGAGTACAAAAATCCTTTTCTATTTGGTTTTTTCCCCCATTTGAAAATTCTGTGTCATACCGGAGAACCCAACCCCCCCCCCCAACAGTTTAATTTTCATTATCGAATATTCTTATTTCTTTAAATGAAACCGGATACTTTCTCTCTTAAAAATAAAAATTTAATTTAGGAAAAATTTTCCCACCGTTGAAAGTAAGTTTTTCAAGATTTTGCATTTACGATTCTTCTTTTAATGTCTTATGGGCTGTTGCTAAAAACGCATATGTAAAACATTGCAGTCCAGTGTCAAATCTGAAACCCTGAACCCCTCCTGTATTCGACAAATCTGGGTGATATTTTCTTATTAGATTACTTACTCCTCTTAAACTATAGTTTTTTTAAAATCGTCTGACATTCAAATCCCTTTGTTCCAGGTATAAATGGTATGAACACTCCTGCTCTCTGCAAATGTATTAAAATTTGAAGATAGTGTTTTCGCACTTTTTATAATGTAGTCTTCGAATTCGTCTGGTCGAGTTTAGACTGTGTGTTTGCCTGTCTAAAAATTAAAATTAAACCCTTCCCCGGATGTTCGATTTTTTACATACACTTTTTGACTCTCTGATGATTTAATTCACTTCCGACCTCCTATAGTCTGAATCTGAATTTCAATAAGGGCCTGAATTTTGTCAATATAACTCTGGAGAACTTTCACGGTGTAAGTTAAAATAATGTACACGTCTTTCTCTGGAACGCTAAAATCTACAAGGATTGTTTGCAAAGCACCTAGAGCAGATTCTAAAAAACGAAAACTAGATAAGTCCGGGAACGTAACAATATTTTCTTGTCCAGACCCTGTTTGTTCAGGACACAATTCACTCATAGTAAAGTGATCTTTAAGAAAGTCTCCGGATAAATGAGGTGCTTTTGTATTACTACTACTATCTATGCCATTTAGGGGAATGGTTAAGGAGGGTGACATGGAATTATCATTAGTACTACTCTCAGTCTGTTCAATCACATTGGGGGGGTGTGGCATAAGGTTCCCTAGTACATGTTCCATGGTGTTTTGTAACAATTGGCTGAGCCAATCTGCAATGTCCTCTGATGGAATTTTACTATGAAGACCAGGTTCAGATTTACTTGTAACATCAGTTATATGTTTACGCCAAAAATTATCTGTCTACTCTGTGGCGTCAAGCATGTTCATATTGCATGTTATGTCCTGCCGGCAGGCCAATTCCCCTAAACCATTGTTAAGGAGCTTTCTATGCCATTCCATATCCTCTAGAGTCAGTGTTGATTAACCCTTGAACTCTGCTAGTGGTGACAGAATTGTTTCTGTAAATACACATGCTTCATCACTCAGTGGTGTTATTGGTGGTGATGTATCTTTAATTGTTAGAAAAAAAAAGTTTTTTTTTTCTTATGTAAGATAACCATTTTTTTTTTTATAGTTAATACAATTACTCAATGTATCATAGTAGTTGTCCCCCCATCATCACCTGAAAAATTAAAAGAAGAAGAAAGAAAAAAAAAGTTACAATGTCTTTGGTCTTTAATATTATCAACTTAAAATTTTAAAAAAAATATATTGTTTTTGTTTTTTTTTTTTTTTAGTCGGGACATTTTATTCTTATTATTTGAGGTAAATTAATAGAAAGGTAATTATAAAAAAAACTAATGGAGTATTCACAAACTATTTGTTAAATAAAAATGCGGAATATGGGGCCAATTTAAACGCTTGGCCCTCGTCAATCTAACTCTTACTAACATGGTACCAGTGTTCAACTGACGCAGTATGCTGTATTAACACTTGCTCCTCAGCTTCAGTTAACGGACGCGAGCCCCATATGTTAGCAGTCGTTCCTGTTATTGTGTCAATAATCCATGTTGTCCTTTCTTTTGCAAATGGATTTGTTTGAACTTGTGGATGCCTTTGACCTTGGCTAAATAAATGATTGTAAGAGAGAAGAACTTTTTTCTCCATCTATATCAACGATTAAAGTAAAATTAAAATGTTGGATGGTCCTTTTTAGAGCCCCCTCCCCTTCCCAACCTCCCCCCCTGGGAGAAACCTTGGGAACCGGGAGCTTCCTTTGAGGTAGGAGGATCGATGCCCTTTCGAGTTGGGATATCGGACTTCACAGAACTGCTCAAATAGAACAGCCTCAAATTCTTTTTCGAAAACACCTATGTGTTTCAATGAAATGAGTTTACTACAAATAATGTTGCTTGACAACACTATGAACACATAGTTGGAGGTTAATAAAAACCATCATATTGTCACAAGATCCCCCCTTCGAATTGATAGTGGATTAAAAAGCAATGGTAGGTCTGATAAGGAGTGGATGCGTGCAAATGGTTTAGTGAAATAATACCAGTTTAAAAGTGCATGCAAAGTTTAAAATAGAAATGTGTTTTTTTTTGTTTTTTTTTCAAATTTTTAGTTTTTGTTTAAAATGAATATTTGAATTATTTCATTATATTTCGTAGTTGCTAGTATTTAAGATGTCATGTTTTTTTTGTTTTTTTTATATAAATGCGTGATAAGCATTCCTTTATATACCGCTAATTTGGTTAATGAAAGAGAATGAAATAGTTTAGAAACAAATTTTAAATTTTACTCATCAAAAGCTATGCGCCTGAGAAAATTTACCTTATTTTTGAAAATAGGGATAGAAAAAAAAAATTATGTATATACTTACAAATTCTGACTGGGCTTCTACATCTGAACTCCTTGGCAAAACATGAAGGGGGTCAAGCTCACGATCTTCAGAAGGCTGAACTGAGGCATTTTGAGAAGCAGTCCATTCTCTCTTTAACTTCCTTCCAACTTGCGTGGAGCTAACACTTAGGTCAGAGGAACCTGGCATTAAAAGTTTCATAGCTAATGGCCGGTTAAGATCATGTGTAATTCTAACAGCGCATTTGATAATGGATGCCCATGTGGTTTGCATTAGTGCAGGTTCGCTCCATCTTACCTTGTTTTCCAGAGGGGCATTATAGCACGTATCTTATATCATTAAAAAAATAGAAAAAATTATCATGAAAAAAAAATGCATTTTGGGTTTGGAAAATAATTCTGTTTATGTTAGGCGTTTAAAATAGTGTAAAATATTTTTTTTTTCAATTAAATATGTATTTATATTTTAATTTATTATCAAAATAAAAATAATAATTTTTAAAAATTTATAATTTTTATAATTATTTTAATCTATTAAACTAAGGTAAGTAGCATAGATTCTAAATTGTTTTGGTTCTTCTTCTAAGGACTAAAAGCATCATGAGGCTACTATTATCTAAAATATCACTGAAATACATTTTCCAGCAGTACAAGGTAACGAAATATAAGTAAGGAACATATCAGGTTAATAGTAGCCGAAACTCTAAAAAGGAAACTTTTGTAACAATTAATACATTAAAAGAATCAAAATTTTATTCTAACCCCAAATTACCGAGGTACCATTTAACTTGTAAGATTAATCACATATGTAGTTCTTTTTTTTTTATAGAAATGGATTATAAGCATTCCTTTAAATAACGCTAATTTTTTTAATGGTTTTTTTTTGTTAATAGCTGTATATAAAGGAATTCTTATAGCGCATTTATATAAAAAAAAACACACATTATTTAAGTTTTCATATGTAAGTTTTCATGAGCCCTAATCCCTGTCTATGTACCCCATCCTTCCTGCCTGAGTATCTTGTAAAAGAAAACTTAAACCAACCATTTTGTGAATTAAAAACAAAATATGCCAATTAGAATTTTTATCCACGCACTTATCGAAGACGAAAGAAGTCATAATAGATTCTAAATTGTTTTGGTTCTTCTTCTAAAGACTAAAAGCATCATTAGGCTACTATGATCTAAAATATCACTGAAATACATTTTCCAGCAGTACATGGTAACGAACTATAAGTAAGGAACAAATCAGGTTAATAGTAACCGAAACTCTAAAAAGGAAGCTTTTGTAACAATTAATACATTAAAGGAATCAATATTTTATTCTAACCCCAAAGTAACGATTGAAAGCTAAGCACTTTTCCAAAAAAATCTCTAAAAGGTTAACTGATCTTGATAAAAATCGCACCGTAAATGCAGACTGGCCTGGAAGTATTTTCAAAAACATCCCTAAAAAAAGCCACTGATCTTGATAAAAAAGAAGCTTTTGTAACAATTAATACATTAAAAGAATCAACATTTCATTCTAATCCCAAATTACCGATCGAAAGCTAAGTACTTTTTTCAAAAACATCTCTAAAAAGGCCCACTGATCTTGATAAAAATCGCACCGTAAATTTCAGCCTATAAGAGAACTATGTAGAGGTTTCAGCTCCTAAAAATAATAGGCTTCTAAGTGCATAAGTACCATTAGTTCTAGTGTAAGGAAAGAATTTCTTCCTTAACTTAATGACAAGACAATTTCTTTTTATTATAATAATGAGAAAATTTTACTCACCAGAAATTGCTTAGAATTATCCATTTTCTATGTAAATGTTCACAAAAAATGTCAGTAGTATTAAGTTGAATAAACTATTCAGAACTATTGAAGAATCTAATTTGAAACCTGAATATATACAAATAATAATTGCATAACAGCGAAACAAGACATGCTGGTTTTGATTTATCACTAAAAAAAAGACATTGAACTTTGAAATTGCGTAAATCTCATTTGAAAGGGTGTAATGCCCCTGTAGAATAGAATTACCTACCAGAAAAACCAGAAGGAACGTAAAGGCCACAAATAAAACAGGATGGAACATAAAGTGGGCAAAATAGTACCTTGACTACTACTGACATGCTTTTAATTATGTAGCTTCGTTTTCATAGTCCGTTCCCAAAGGAGAAAGGTTGGTGACATCCTTGGCTGAAACTGACTATAATTACGCAATCCAAGATTACTAATTTTATTTCTTAGCCGAGAGCCCCCCCCCCCGGGAATTCTGGATCTGCCAACATTTCAAAAGTGTAATACAAGAAAAATGTGCAATCCCCCCGGATTTATATAAGTTTGTATTACTATATTTATGTAAATTAATGAAGAAGAAAAAGCTTACCGGAAAACTATAACTCTCTAAAAGATAGACTAGCAGTTCCTCCTCAAAAGATTTTAAGGCATTTATGGCATAGTTGCTAACACTTTAAGAGTGGTATACGATTTTACGATTTTGAGCGTCTTATGGTAACGAAATGTAAGTAAAGAGTGACCCGGCTCAATAGTAACCGAAACTCTAAAAAACGAAATTTTGATACCAATAGATACACAAAAAGAATCAAATTTGTATGCTGATTTCAAATATATAAGTTTCATCAAGTTTAGTCTTACCCATCAAAATTGACACGCCTGGGAAAATTTGCCTTATTTTTTAAAAAGGGTAAGCCCCCACTAAAATTCATAGAACGTTAATGAAAATCACACCATCAGATTCAGCGTACCAAAGAAACATACTGTAGATATTTCTAGGTCCTATCTGCAAAAATGTGGAATTTTGTATTTTTTGCCAGAAGAAAGATCACGGATGCGTATTTATTTGTTATTTTGTCTGTTTCTTTTTTTCCCAGGGGTGATCGTATCGGCCCAGTGGTCCTATACTATCACGGGAGGGCTCATTCGAACTGAAATTGGAGGCAACTAGGCCTCCTCCAAAGCTGATTTTTTTTCCCAAAGTCATCCGATAAAAATTTTGAGATAGCCATTTTGTTAAGCACGGTCAGTAGGGAGGCCTCTGTATATATGAAACGAAAACCGTGCTGCCATCTATAATTGAGTCTAACGCTGACAGGTTATAATTTATTCAAGGATTATTGATCCACGAAGGGGGACAGATTTCCGAGAAATTGATTGCATAATTGATCCACTCGAGGGGAACTGGATTTCTGAGAAATTGATTACATAATCGGCGGGGAATTATTGATCCACAAAAGGGGAACGGGATCACGTGTCTCTTTCTAATCCAATCAGCGAATTTATGTAAGGTTTCCCATTACATCACAATTTGCCCTTGAGATTTTGTATATAACGGACATGCATTGTGATTAAACTTTCTTAAAGTTTTGAGACATCATGGAGAATACATCTGATATTCTTGATTTGGAAACCTTAGCTACATTGATTTATAATTTGAGTTCAATTTAGTAAATTTTCTTAGTTTATTTCCAAATAAAATCATTTTACATAGTCACCCCTCCAGTAAATTCAATTCAGGGTATACCCACTCCCCTACAATATAAACTCCAGTATATAATGTTTATAGTAGATAGAAAGCGTAAAATACACTCTTTTTTACCATGTAAACCCCATCCTTTCTCCTCCCCCCCTGTTTACAGCTTTAATTCTTTCAGTAGAAATAATTCCCGTTTTTGATAAATTTATTCTTATCTAAAAGTGACAGCCAACTTTCTGTCAACCCTTAATATACTGTTTCCATTTATGCCGCTAACTTGACTTAGTCATTTCCGCAAATATTTAAACAGGTGTAATTATTGAACCCTTTAAAGTGCATCCGGCTTTGCTAAAGAATGATACTTTTCCCCGTCAAATTAAAAACAGATTCACGCAGAAAGAGATTGCAGTTAATTAAGCTTGTAAGACTACAGGCTTTGCGAAATTCTATGTTGTATGGAAGAGGGAAACGAGTTATTTCCAAAATTAAGGTCTAACAAATATTTTTAGGATATTGTGTAAAAGGAGGTGGTATTATGTAAAAGGGGGAGGGGGATGCTAACAGCCCTTTAGAGTGCATAGTTTTTAGATACATCTTGAAATGTCTCGCAGGAAAATGAGAGCCATTATTTAATTTTTTTCTAACTTTCTTTCGATAAAGTTTCTTTTATATTCCCCGGAGGGAGCATGAAAACTATGTTTTTTTAACTTTGATATCCAAGGCTAGAAAAAAAAGTCTTTAGGAGTTTCAAGAAGACTATATTAAGTGTAAATTGAATAGCATTTTTACCGATGATCGCAAATTTTAGGCCTATTCGCTATGTTAACGATTTTCTTTTATCTTATTAACAAGTCTATATCTAAACAGCCCCCTGTTTCTTGAGCTTATAACAGTTCGAAAGTTATGCTATGGGTTTGTAGCCTACGGAACTATCTAAATTATTATCTTCCATTTTGACTACTCAATGTTTATATGGGGGGAAGGGGCAATGTCTCGCTTCTAACACCTTCGCTGTAGGGTGAAAACGAACTGTTTCTTCGCGTGAAAAGTAAGAGGGGATTCTTTGTGCAGACATGTACACCCTTTGCCAAGAAACTAATGTGGTCATTCCTACACGCGACACTGAAGTTTAGGTGTGGGGGTACTAATTTTTCTTCTGTAAAAAGGGGGATCGTTATTCCACACTAAATTTTTTCTTCTTTTTAAAGACAATTATGAGAAAAGGGCGCCTCCTCCTGAAAAGAGGCCAAGGCGCACAGAGGTAACCCCTTTGAGACCATCAATTATTAAGTATGCTGACCTTTCCAGGACCCCAAAACAAAGCAGGAGGGATACAGGTCCATCTACACTCCATGAGCAAGGCGAGAATGTGACTATCCCCGCCCCACGCGGACAAGATGCTGCCCCCTTGAACCCCAGTTATGCTGCGGGGGCTTCTGTGGTCCTATTACAAGCCAAAAATGTGCACACTTCAAGCCCCAGTCTAGCTATGGGGCCTTCCGTGCAAGCTGCAATGCCTGGGCCTTCAAGACCAACGCCGACTATACAAGGCGAGAATGAGCCTCCTTCAACCCTCCATATGCAAGCTGCAAATCATAATGTAAGTTTTCAAATATTATTTCCGCAAATGAATTTTCTCCCAAGCCAATTTGAATGTTAGAGAATGTACCGTTAGACTTCGAAATAATTCCAGATTCTAATTTACGTAATAAAGGCTTCGATAAGAGATGCGAGACTTAACGATCTCTATTTATCATATGTTCCAAAAAATCTTGAAAAAAACAAACGTGCATTAACGGATGTAAGGTCAAAGTAGATTGGTTTAGACGCATTGAAATACGCTATTATCAGGAGATGAAATAAAGGAGTTAGACTACCAAGTAAAGACCCCGGTTTTTTTTTCAAAGCATCTGCTTTGAGGGGTTGTTTGAACAAAATCAAAACCTACTCTACTGCAGCCGGAATATGGAAATGTAGGCTTTTTTACCTCTACTTTCTATCTGGTTATAGAAAAATATCTAAATATTTATTCCATCTGTTTTAGGCCTTTCTTTTCATCATTTTTTAACACAGTAAAAGTGTGTTAGGCCTTTCTTTTCATCATTTTTAACACATTAAAAGTGTGTCAGAGATATTAAAAGGCATTTTTCTCCCAAAGGAAATATAGCGTTCTACCTTTTGAATCATATCAATTATTGCATACATTCAGCCAGCTGAATTCTCTTAGTGAAGCCAAAAAAGGCACTATATCCCGGTCATACTTTCTCATAGTAAATAGCAAAATCTTTGCGATATAAACTGCTTTATTAACGAATACTTAATCTTGCTTCTACAAATATTATAAAAACACTTTTCTGTTCAACAAGAACAACATTTATTGAACAAAATCAAAACCTACTATGTTGTCCTTTAGATTATATTAAGCTGAAACTTTCAGAATAGTGAATTAACCAAATGCTACTGCTACTACTACTAAGCGCATTTTAAATAATAATCCAATTTTAAAAATAGGGTGATTTAGACACTTTGAAAATAAGCTATTTTCTTTTATAGGTTGTATTGGTACCATATTCACCATCACCCCTTCTCGTCAGTTGGAGAAGAAGAAGACGCGCCTGTGGAGCTCTTCAACAATTCACCATGGAATGGTAATTCACTTGAAATACCAGATAATATTGACGATTTCTTAACTGATTATTTTAATGTTAATAATAGCGCAGTTGAGCAGGAGGACTTGAGTCCAAACACCTTACAGCTAATAGATGATTTTACCCGGGAATTAACAGGGAACCCTCCCCCCACTGATTACATGAACACACTTCAATCGAATGAAGTGGCATCGAACAACCCTATTATTGAACAATGAGGGGGAGGGGTAGTGATAATATACAAGAGGGGCAGAGGGAGGGGGAGGGTGATAATACCCATTTTATGACATTTCCTGAATTCCAACTGTCAAATTCAATTTTAAATACGATAGTCGTTTACACTGCAACTTTTGGGGACCTTTTTAATTCACTTATGGGGGATTATTTTGTATGTAACCCTATAGAAATTGTCCATATATGTGTAGATAGAATTCGTGCACTACTAGAAAACCAGATTCAGTTGTGAGGGGGGGGTAGGGATTCAATTAAGGTTTCAATTGTTTTAAAGGTGTTTTATTTAAATTAGGGTAAAAGCAAGGTTTATCATCATTATGTATATACCGAGATGCGAGTGGTCTATCCACATTTAGAAAATTTTGAGGGTGTTCTTATGGATTGGATAGACCACATTATTACGCATCTTGAAAATTATAGCGAAAATGGGAGTGGGTCTGTAGTTCTTTTTGTTGAAAATTTAAGTGTAAATATTTGTAAATTTAAAAAAGATTTAATTTTAAGAGGGGGGCAGGTTCTGAGGGGTCTATAGTTTTAAAATATAATCCCGATTTCGAGAGTTGCATGGGCGTTCAACGAATCTGTTTTGAAACAGGTCAAAAATTTTTCAAGTACGCTTTCCTCATGTCAGCATTCAAGCCTAGAGCATGTGATGCTTCAAAGAAAATTTAGAATATTGGGCTGTACATGGAAAGGAGGGGTCCAATTTTCCCATTGTAGATTTTTCTTGTTCAGAGGGAAAATACCCAGTAACGCCCATGTCCATTGATATTTTCGAAAGGGCCAATGCCCATTTAAATATCGGCATTACTGTGGTTCAATATGAAACAGAATTTGAGGATGGGGTTCGTTTTAATAAGAATAGGGTGGGTTTGGTTGTTGTACATACCACCTAGTGACCCCAATGCAATTTGCCATTTCAACCCAATTAGAGACATCAGTAGAGTTCTGGGGGAGGGTAAAAGGAATAAGGGGGTATGTTTCTACTGTCCAACATGCCTTTCTCGATTTCATAGCGACTTAAAACTACGGAATCATATTAATCATTGTAGACGGCATGGCTATCAGTCAGTGGAAACGGTTTCGGGGGATAGAGCAATTTTATGCTTTAAAAATTTTCAAAATACCCTCCTCCAGAGTAATAAAATCTCTTTGGATTGTGAGGCGAAGCTAGTAGAAGTGAACGATCCTCGATTTTCAAATCGAACCAAAGAACATCGAGCCATTGCAGTTTCCTACGCCCACGCACAAAAAGACAGTTCTAACACAATGCAGTTGTTAGAAAAAGTCGAAACGTTGGATGAGGGTGAGTGCATGGCCAAGGCACTGACCAAATTAATTGGCACCTCTAATGGAGCTATTCCTCGTTTGAGAAATACCCATTACCCAATGTTATTGTCTGCAGAGGATCGTCTCACGATTAAAAATCAAAAAATATTTTGGGTTTGTAAGGGGGAGTTTGAAGAGAAGGATAAGGGGAAAGGAACTAGAGTAAAAAGAGGGGGAAGGGGAAAGTCAGAGATCACAATCACTTGTGGAGGAAATATCATCAGGGGGTAGTAATTTTAGAGTGGTAGCGCATCAATCATGCAATGTGAATGTAAGCCAGCATTTTTTTATTGCAGTTTTTATTGACAACGCAAATTATGATTTAAAATTTATTTTACAGGCTTTGGCACGTATGCACAGGGAGGGAGGGAGAGTAGATAGTCCAAGGGTAAATAATTCATTACCTATAAAATCATCCCTAAATCAGCAGAGAAGCTAGTGCTTCTCGAGTTGAAATGACAGGTAGTGAATAACGGGCATACGTGCCTGAAGAAAATCAGGTTTTTAGATTCTTTTAGTTTTTTCCCAAGGCATTGAGTCAATTGATTCAAGTGCAAAGTGTTTTCCTTTGCTTAAAAGTGTTTGAAAAAGTGTTTTGAAAAAGAGTTTCAAGTGCAGTTTGATAGTTTTCTTTCGCTTAAACAGCACTTTCCAGACAGTGAAATGCATGACCTATTGACCTGTAAAGGTGTATATGCATACGAATATTACTGTTCTGGCGCTCGCATAAGCGAGGAGAAACTACCTCCAATTGAAGCTTTCTTTAATTCACTCACCAACAGTGAATGCACTGCCGAGGAATATGAATTTGCCAAGAAGGTGTGGGCTAAGGGTAATTGTAAAAATGGGTGGGATTATTGTAGACCGTACTTGACCAGTGACGTTTTAACTCTGTTAGATATTGTATGCAAGAACACAGATCAAATCTATTCAGAGTTTGGACTAGATATAGGGTAATATTTTTCCACACCACATTTGGTGATGGATTTGATTTTAAAAATTAGTAGAGAAGAAATAGGCTTGGTAACTGATGTAGATCAACCCCTTTTCGTAGAAAGGTCAATGAGGGGTGGGTATGTTTTTCATGGGGATCGCGTTTTGACAACAGATCCAAGCGGACAAGACACTGGTGTAAAGTCAAATGCAGTTTTCTTGGAAATGAACTCGTTATATCCCTCGGCAATGTCTCACTACTCTTTGCTGTGTGGAAATTATAAATGGCTTGAGAATCCTTGTGAGTTCCCCGACATTAGCAGTTTCCTACGCCCACGCACAAAAAGACAGTTCTAACACAATGCAGTTGTTAGAAAAAGTCGAAACGTTGGATGAGGGTGAGTGCATGGCCAAGGCACTGACCAAATTAATTGGCACCTCTAATGGAGCTATTCCTCGTTTGAGAAATACCCATTACCCAATGTTATTGTCTGCAGAGGATCGTCTCACGATTAAAAATCAAAAAATATTTTGGGTTTGTAAGGGGGAGTTTGAAGAGAAGGATAAGGGGAAAGGAACTAGAGTAAAAAGAGGGGGAAGGGGAAAGTCAGAGATCACAATCACTTGTGGAGGAAATATCATCAGGGGGTAGTAATTTTAGAGTGGTAGCGCATCAATCATGCAATGTGAATGTAAGCCAGCATTTTTTTATTGCAGTTTTTATTGACAACGCAAATTATGATTTAAAATTTATTTTACAGGCTTTGGCACGTATGCACAGGGAGGGAGGGAGAGTAGATAGTCCAAGGGTAAATAATTCATTACCTATAAAATCATCCCTAAATCAGCAGAGAAGCTAGTGCTTCTCGAGTTGAAATGACAGGTAGTGAATAACGGGCATACGTGCCTGAAGAAAATCAGGTTTTTAGATTCTTTTAGTTTTTTCCCAAGGCATTGAGTCAATTGATTCAAGTGCAAAGTGTTTTCCTTTGCTTAAAAGTGTTTGAAAAAGTGTTTTGAAAAAGAGTTTCAAGTGCAGTTTGATAGTTTTCTTTCGCTTAAACAGCACTTTCCAGACAGTGAAATGCATGACCTATTGACCTGTAAAGGTGTATATGCATACGACTATTACTGTTCTGGCGCTCGCATAAGCGAGGAGAAACTACCTCCAATTGAAGCTTTCTTTAATTCACTCACCAACAGTGAATGCACTGCCGAGGAATATGAATTTGCCAAGAAGGTGTGGGCTAAGGGTAATTGTAAAAATGGGTGGGATTATTGTAGACCGTACTTGACCAGTGACGTTTTAACTCTGTTAGATATTGTATGCAAGAACACAGATCAAATCTATTCAGAGTTTCGACTAGATATAGGGTAATATTTTTCCACACCACATTTGGTGATGGATTTGATTTTAAAAATTAGTAGAGAAGAAATAGGCTTGGTAACTGATGTAGATCAACCCCTTTTCGTAGAAAGGTCAATGAGGGGTGGGTATGTTTTTCATGGGGATCGCGTTTTGACAACAGATCCAAGTGGAAAAGACACTGGTGTAAAGTCAAATGCAGTTTTCTTGGACATGAACTCGTTATATCCCTCGGCAATGTCTCACTACTCTTTGCTGCGTGGGAACTATAAACGGCCTGAGAATTATTGTGAGTTCTCTACCCCTCCCACCGTTGAGGATAATGGGACGCAAGGATGGCTCTTGGAAATTGATGGTCATACTTCACTGGTACTTCACGGCTCTGTCAGTGATTTCGTTTTCCCCTCTATTAATTAGTCAGTGCCCAGGGACTTACAAAGCCCCGACACTCGATCATAGGTTGAGGAAATGGGGATGCACTGGACCCCCTCTAAGCAGAAACTGATTGCAGATCTGGACCCTAAGGAGAATATCGTTGTTCATCATTTGCTTTTGCACTGGATGGTGAACAATGGTTTCAAGATCACCAAAATACATAGGGTCCTGCAATTCAATCACAAACCCTAGTTAAAGATATTTATCGACACCTTTGTCGATAAACGCTCTCGGGCAAACACTAAAGTAGAGAAGGAAATATATAAGCTCATACTAAGGTCTGCGTTTGGAGAAATACGTGAGAGTATACGGAACAGTTCTCGTTGTGATGTCGTGACAAACCTACAAGAATTTGCACAAAGTATTGTTAGCCCCGCTTTTACAACGTTCATTAATATAGAGGCGAGCATGGCTCTTCTACACAGTAAAAAGAGAAATGTGGTACTGAACAAGAATATAGCGGAAGGTTCTTAAGTACTTGAAATTTCCAAGAAGCTCTTTTTGTCGTATTTTTACAATATGTGCAAGGTGCAATGGCCCAGGAAGGGGGAGGTTAAAGTTTACTTTTGGAATAAAGATTCTCTGCTTTTAAAAGTAAAAACCAAGGATTTATTGGGGGATTTACAAAATGGGGAACACATCAGCTCGCGGATGGATTTCACTAACTGGAATCCGTCCCTCTACCCCGATTTGGGGAAACGTCAGGCCCCCAATCAACTACTCATGTTAAAATCAGAGACGGGGAGTGATTTGATATCCAGTGGGGTGTTCCCGGGTCCTAAAGTTTATTGCATTGAAACTCATAACAGGGATGTAAAGCAGACGTGTAAAGGGGTGCCTACACATTTTGTAAAAACAATTTCAACATGAGTGTGTACAGAGACTGTGTAAAGAGTAGCCTAGTGCCGAGAGCACAAGTGCTCACAATTCGCTCTCTACAGTATAAAAATTATACTGTTAGAGTGGAAAAGAATGCAATGTCATGTATATCCGACGAAGTCTTTGTGCTCGAGAATGGTGTAAATGTACTCCCCCACGGCCACTATAGAATTTCAGACCGGGTTGAATGTGTAAACTATTGCAATCAACTTGTTCTGGATAAATTAACCTAACCCAAACCTAACCTCACCATGAATTAACCCAACCTAACCAGCAGCAGCAGCAGTGCCGGCGACTATTGTATACTGTTTCGATCCAGAGCGACCCCGGGGGAATGGGGGGTCCCGCCCGCGGCCGGCCTTTGCCCTGCTGCTCCTGGGGGGTGGGGGGTCCCGCCCGCGACCAGCCTTCGGCCCTCGGCTCCCGGAGGTGGAGGGTATTCCTTTTAAATTCATAGTGTTCAACTGTGCTATTCATGTTCATGTTTTTTTTAAATGTTGTACCAATAATGCTATTCTACAAAAATATGTGTGTGTGTGTACAAATGTTTTCTTGCTGGATAAAAAGTGCTTTTTATGACAATAAGTGTTGTTGTACATATAGTGTCGTTGTTCTTGTTGAACAAAAAGGTGTTTTTGATAATAAATATGGTTCTTCTTGAACAAAAAAAAAATGTTGTTGTTAATAAATGTTGTTCTTCTTCTTGAACAGAGAAGTGTTTTTATGTTAATAAATGTTATTGTACAAATAGTGTTGTTCTTGTTGAACAAGTGTTTCTGTTCAAAGAATGTTGTTCTTGTTGAACAAGTGTTTTTATGTCGAATAAATAGCGTGTACAGAGACTGTGTAGAAAGTAGCCTAGTGCTGAGAGCACAAGTGCTTGCAATTCGCTTTCTACAGTATAGAAATTATACTGTAAGAGTGGAAAAAAAATGTAATTTCGTGTATATCCGACAAAGTCTATGTGCTCGAGAATGGTGTAAGTGTACTGCCTCATGGCCACTATCGTATTTCAGACCGAGTTGAATGCATGAACTATCGCAATCAACTTGGTCTGTATAACTGACCTAACAACCTAACCTAACTAACCCACCGCCAACCTTTCATAAATTAACTAACCCAACCACCTGCACCAACCCAAGCCAACCTAACCTGCAGCAGTGATGACAACTATTGTACTGTTTCTCCCCCGAGGCCCCGGGGGGGGGGGGGTCGCGCCCACGGCCGGCCCCGCGGCTCCCGGGGGGGGGGGTCCCTTTTAAATTCATAATATTCAACTGTGCTGCTATTTTAAAGTTCATGTTCCAAGTGTTTTTTCTGTTGTTTTTAATGTTGCTGTTGTACAAAAAGTGTGCTACTGTGCTAATGTACATAAAGTGTTCTTGCTGGACAAAAAGTGTTTTTTTTAAGACAATAAGTGTTGTTGTTGTTGTTCATGTTCATGTACAAAAGTGTTTTTTTATGTTTTACATAAAGTACAACATTTTTATGCTGTTGTTCATGTTGAACAAATAGAGTTTTCATGTTGAATAAATGACCATGAAATATTGTTTTTGTCAGGTTCTTGTTGAACAAGTGTTATTCTTATGTTGTTGTTGTTCATGTTGAACAAATAGAGTTTTCATGTTGAATAAATGACCATTAAAACATTGTTTTTGTTGTTGCTTGTTAACGTAGATAGGTCAGAGGGAAAATTACTGCTGCTGCTTATTCATTGGAAACTTTGGGTTTGAAACTATCTGTAGTCCAACTGTTGTCAACAACAGCAGCAGTAACGAATATCTATTTAAAACACTCTTCAGATCGGTTCTGTGCAGACCCTTAATGTCAGAGAAAACAACACTTTTAGCTAAAATAATTCAAAACTGTCAGCAAATGTTTTTGGAAAAGCCAAAAAAAATCTATTAATGCTATAGTATTTGGCAGGAGTCCTACGATCAAATAAAAGCTATTACCACAACCATACCAATACAATTCATACGGGGACTTGATGTTTACAATAGTATTGAACCAAACTCGTGGCAGATTATTGATGATTTGGCTGAATGCATTGAACTATTCTCACAGGAAATACTACAACTGTTCACCGTTCGCTCTCACCATGAACAGATTTCCATAACCATAATTCTACACAATCTGTTTCATGCGAGCAATTGTATGCAAGTCCTTGCATTCAAGTTCCCCATCTATATTATCTATCGAGTTGTTTGGTCTTCTAGGTCGCTAATGACTCTCAATAACCAAATATTTCCAGGTACTTCCAGATGTCTGCTGTAAGCGTACACTCAGGCGACAAATAAGTCCTACGGCTACATTTTTCTGGATCTTAATCAGAGCACGCCCGAGGATCTACGCGTAGTCACCGATATTTTCGACAACGAAATTACAGTATATCTTCCGGTGAACA